>NC_082674.1:48519375-48822916 GCF_025265405.1 Mesoplodon densirostris
GGTCCAAATTTGCCTTCAGTTTACCCCATGCAGCTTTGGGGTGGCTCTCACCTTTGTGGGCCTTGTCCATCTGTTGGGGAATCCACTCCCCAACCCCAGCTCTGGCTCCTGGCATCCTTCTGCCTACCCCTTGTCTTTCAACATAAATCCCTGACCTGACTCGCCAGGTTCTCCCCAATGTGTTGCATTACCAACCCCACGACAACAGTTCCAGAAAAGCTCAGTGCTAACTTTATACTCTTTTCCTTCTCAAAAAGGAAACTGACAAAAGGGGTTCTTAGAGATGCACAGTCCTGTTTCTTGCTAATTCCCACCAGGGGAAGGGGATCAGTAGGAAAAACGAGGAAAAAAGTGCAGAGTTCCATATGATTGATAGTGGTTCAGTATGTTTACTTATTAACGTTGGTTATCAATTTCTTAATACTGGATGCTGGGGATTTACAACCATGTAAGCCTCAAGAAACGGTCATGTGCATCTTATGTAAACTGTATCTCAGTAAAGTTGAAAGGAAAAACGAAAAAGACCTTATTACTAGAGGAGGGGGATGAGAACCAGCAGCACTATATCTGTCCCACCTGTTTCCCCTGGAACCAGCTCCCATAACCCAATCTACAAGTTATCATGATCTTTTAAAGTCCAGACAGTGGACTTCACTTGATCCTCAGAAAGTGTTTAACCATTTTACTGTACTGTAATTTAACTATTTCATAGGTTTAACCTATTACTTTATTTATGGAGAACTAGAGGTGTCAATACAAGATTTCTCAAACTTTGCTACTCAAACAGGAGACAATCAGCACACCGATTTCACCTAGGGACTTGATAAAAATGCAATGACTCAGGTCCCAGACAAAATCTACTGAATCAAAATCTGCACTTTGAAAAGGATCCAGGTGATTAAAATGCACTGTTTCAGTGCACTGATACACTCTTAAATGCAAACACACAGGAGATTAATAATATCAGTAAAATAGATTTGAGAGAGTTGTGTAGTTTAGAAAAAGCCAATTCAGGCATCCTACTATGCCTCCCTCACCACCCTATTATTATAACTTTGCATTGTAAGTTCCCTAATAACAGGAGTCACCTTTTGTGATATTGTGATTTGTAATAAATGTATATTTGGTCTTCATCCCTTTTCTGAGCTTCTAAAACTCTTAGTATGTTTTAAGTGAGGAGGGTGATAAAGGTATCTTGTTATGTTAATGGGGTGACTTTTGGAATGTTGACAGATCACCTAAAGATGGGGGCTGATTACCAGAGGAACCAACCATGTGATTAAAAGCTTGGAACTTTCAGTCTCATCCCCTTGACCTCCCAAGTGAAGAAGGGCTGGAGGTTGAATCCATCACCAAAGGACAATGATTTAAACAATCATGGCTACATAATGAAGCCTCAAAAAAATCCCAAAAGGTGGGGTTCAAAGAGCTTCTGAGGGGCTTCCCTGGTGGCGCAGTGGTTGAGAGTCCGCCTGCCGATGCAAGGGACACGGGTTCGTGCCCCGGTCCGGGAAGATCCCACATGCCGCAGAGCGGCTGGGCCTGTGAGCCATGGCCGCTGAGCCTGAGCGTCCGGAGCCTGTGCTCCACAACGGGAGAGGCCACAACAGTGAGAGGCCTGCGTAGCGGAAAAAAAAAAAAAAAGTGCAAAGTAAAAGAATAATATCGCCAATCTTTTTAACTGACACAAAATGTTAACTATATTAGCCAGTGCTTGCAGTAATTCAAGAATAATTACTTTTGATACACTGCTGGTAGAAAGGTAAAAGTTGAAGTCTTTCTGAGGACAGTTTGGCAACGTGCAACAAAAGCCTGAAATATCTGCACACAGCAAATCTTTCAAAATTTGTCCTTAGAAAATAATCTGAGCTGTGCAATAATGTTCAGCATGTCGCTGTTGGAAAACAGTTAACAACCTAAATGCCCAGTAAGAAGGCTTGGTTAAATACGCCATGGTACAGCCACACACTGTAATATTATGCAAAGTTTTAATATGTTGTAGAAGAAGAATATATAATAACATGGGAATAAATTTAAAATATATTAAATGGAAAAAACTAAAAGCAATATGTGCGCTATGATCCCTTCTAGAAAAAAATATAATCATAATATGTCACATTTATGTATGAGTGAATGGTTGGCTAAATGGAGAGATATATAAAGGTAAGTATATGGATAAATAAGAGAATAGATCAGTCAGTGAACATATGGAGGTATGATAGATCACAAAAATTGCAAAAATATTCACCAAATACTCACCAAAATACCAAAAACGTTGGCTAATTCTAAGTGGTGTGTTTATGGGTATGTATATTTGATTTCAAATTAAGCTGAACTTTTTTTAATATGTTAAAAAAAATCTTCTTTTGTGACTCACCTAAAACCTGTACTTGATCCATTTTTTTTTAGTATTTTATATATTAACTTCTATGAGTTCTTTGACCATAAGATACAAAATTTTTGAAATAATTGCTGCTAGTAGTTTTTTCAGATTTTTGTTGTTGCCATTCAGAAATTATTAAATTTTTATGTAGTCAAATCTATGGATTTTCCCTTTGTGATTTTTTCCATTATTTTATATGCTTAAATTATTCATCATTACTAAATCAGATAGCCAACTCTATTTTTTACAGTTTCCAGAGATCTCATTTTTATTTAACATTTCTTTTCACCCCATCTGGAATTTATATTGCTATACGATGAGGTAAAACTAGATCTGACTTTTTTTCCGAACATGTTAAATAACTGTCCCTGGGCCACATCTTAAATAGTCCATCCTTCCATTGATTTATGATACCAACTCAATAAAGTCTTATGTATTTGAATCTGTCTTGGTTTTCCTTCTTTTCTATTGTTTTTTTTTGTCAAAATGACACTGTCTTGAGTATTGTAGCTTTATAACTTATAAGACAATTGTTCTTTTTGTCCCTGTTCATTCTGAGAAATGAACACTAGATTTACAATGGCAAATTTTAAAAAAAGAAAAACTGTAATTTTTGGTTAAATGATATTAATTCTATGAATTAATACAGGAAGAATATATCTTTTAATATATTTTCATCTTCATTTGATAAAATTGTCTCTTAGGTCTCAGCAAACTTTTACCATTTTCATTATATAGTTCCCAAAGGTTTTCTTCTTGCTAATGTTACATCAAGACCTTTTGCATTTTCATTGTATCTTACATGGGACTTTTTCTTATATATTTTTCTAACTTCTTAGAATGCATGAAAGCAGTTAACTCAAAGAAATTATTCTAAAAACTTATTTTAAAATCAATTCTGATACACATAATTTGGAAGCAATAAATAAGCTATAAACTTTTCACAAGGACAATGATGAAGTAATCCAGAGTAGAACATGGCAAATAAATAAGCAAAATATCTGCTTATCTGCATTCAGTAAAAGAAGTAAATTAAGATTCTCTCGACTTCCTTTCCTTAAAATAAGAGATAATCTCAAAATAAGTTTCAAAAATCATCAGACAGCACATCTATTAAAATTCCCACAGAAAGACATATTTAAAATTGGATGATACCATAATGTTCTAGTTTACAAGAATCACATTTAAAAAGCACAGTGTATTAAAATAGTTAATCACTTTTCTGGATCACACACTATTAATAATAGCTCTCCAGGCCAGGCAATGGGGTTGGGGTTAGGGAGAAGGCAAGAATGCCCTCCCTCTGTGTAGCATGAATGAGAGCAACAGCCCTAAGGGGAGCGCTTAATTCCCTTGAATTCAACTCTACTATACAACAGATGTGGGGTTCCTGTGATGCAAATTGCCAGGGAGGATTTAGGTGGACTAAGAAGATATCTACTATAGAAGAGTAAGATACAAGAATTCTTCGGGGATTTGAGGGCACTCAAATACTCAGAATTACCCCTGGTTGCTGAGATTGTGACACCAGAAAAAGCTACAACGCATGGTCCTTAGAAAACACAGTCTTACTTTCTGGAAAACTAAAAATAAATCCAGTGTAAAGATACGCACATTTGGTCATTTGTTAGAAACAGTAAGAACAGGTACTAGGAATAATTTCAATCAACCCCAAACCAGAACACAAAGGAGCTAAAGGAATAAATAAATCTCAGGTTTCAGGAAATGTTTAAGTCAATATTTAAGCCAACTAGTTCCCCCACAAAACCCAGATGTTTGCGGAATAAAGAACACTAAGAAACGACCACTGAATTTTCATACTAACACTTAAAAAAAAATCTTTGTAAAGTGTGTTCCTTTATCTTCGATCTTCATAATTGTCGAATACCAAGCATAATTCTATTGTTACTACAGTGAACTTTGTATAAGTAATTTTGAATTGTTTCTGATATTAACTTGTTTTATCATTCAACTTTTTTCTTCTAAATATCAGAAAAGATTCTAGTCTCTGTACTTTAACAGTATTTCTAAGGTAAAATTTAACAGTCTGGGTCAATATTATTAACTGAACATAGAAACAGGAAAATGAGACTGATTTTCAAATCTGTTGGTAAAAGATTACCAAAAATATACACAATTCTCTAGCTTCATTATTAAATCAATTATCTGCAAATAACCTCAAAGTTTTTATTCACTAAAATAATACCAGATTTAAAATCAAAGGTACCAAATATATGTTTTTATGAGAAGACATGACATGAAAAAATAACTCCAGTTCAAAAGAAAATCCTTCAATGAACTAAAAGTGAATTTCCCAAGAAGTTGGATTAATTCATGATTTAAATATCAACTACATTTCACTCTGTAGTATCATATTGTTTATATTTACGATCTAACGAAACTGAGAAGTTTGTATAGAAATCTGATTTGTCTTCAAGCACAGAACTCAACAAAATCATTCACAAGACAATGAATACATATTAACCAAAGTTTAAAGCGCATCTTATAACCATTTTCTGAAATAAGGGTTGACTCATAAGGTATGGTTTTTTGTTAAAAGAGAACTTAAAGCTATGCAACTCATTAGCATTCAGTTTTGATTATATATAACTCTTTGGTGAAAAAATCTTACTTAGCCAAGTAATTATTCTGAAGTAGTAACTGAGCCTTAGTGAGAAAAATCAGCATCCCAGCATATATTGATATGAAACACTCTCAGATGGAAAAGAATAGGGCAAAAGAGATGATGATGATTCTCATTTACACTGGATTTTTAAAGAAGGATTTTAACAAAGTGACGACATGTCTTTTTAACAACCAGAGAACAAAGCCAGAGATCTGAGAACAGTTAGTGTTACAAAAAAAAAAAAAAAGAAAAAAAAGGTTAAAAAAAATCACCAATTCTGACAAATGTAAGTAGGTACTAGGTTAAATAGAAGTGGCTTCTAAAATGGACAATGGTACACTGTTCTCTAAGCTATCTAATGAGGCAAAGAATAAAAACAGAGCCATTTTAGGAAACGACAGGGCTGATTTTTATTGTGATCCTTCAGTGGTTGAAGGTATGTGAAAACTTACTTAAAAATCTAGTTGCTAAAAAATCAGGTTGCCATTATTTTTGACCTATGCAATCCTATTTGTAATTTCTATGATAGTAAATGGACACCAATAAAACTAAGTCAGATGTAACCTTCTTCAAATATTATATTTCTAGTTCTCAGAAAATAAAGGCAAAATCAACTATCAACATGCTCACTAAAGACTCTGGTCTACATATATGTTCATATTTGAATTTTAGTTCCCTTACTTTATCAAGCACTAAAAGAAAGCAAGAAATGAAAACATGTTTATTGCATTCAAAAGAACAAGGTTATAAAGATCATAACATGTGAAAACATAAAAGGATAATACAATTCAGTAGATGTCATAATAAAGTTGGTAAAACAGAAGTGAATTATTGCAATAGAAAAAATGTTGAAAAGAAATATATACTCACTCATTCACCACAATGGCTAAAACTAAAATGGCTAACAACACCAAGTGTTGGTAAGGACGATAGCTGGAACTCTCATATATTGCTGGTGGTAATGCAAAATACCAAAGCAACTCTGGAAAATAGTCTAATAGTTTTTTATAAAACTGAACATATGTGTACCATGTGACCATGCAATCCCACTACTAGATATTTATCCAAGAGAAATTAAAACTTAGGTTCACACAAAAAGCCTGTATGCAAATGTTTCCAGCAACTTTATTCATAATCACAAAACTGGAAAGAACAAAAAAAATCATCAAAAGTTAAATGGATTATGGTATATCTACACAGTGGAATACTACTCAGCAATAACATGGAAAAACCTACTGATTCACACAATAACATGAATGCAATTTAAAAGCTCTGTGCTAACTGAAAGAAGACAGACACAAAAGAGCACACACTGTATGATTTCACTGATATAAAATTCTAAAAAAAGGCAAAATTCTAGTGAAAGAAAGATCAGTGGTTGCTGGGGGCCAGGAGCACAGGATGAATGCAAGAAACTGACTTCCAAAGAGTAGGAGAGACATTTTGGGGGTGATGGATATGTCCAATATCATGACTGTGGTGGTGGTTACACAGCTACATATATTCATCAAAACTCACTGAATTATGTATTCAAAATTGGAAATTTCACTGTATGTAAATAAAACCTCAATAAAGCTGATTTTACAAAGTAATACAAGAGGAAAATTAAAATTTTATGTATAAAATTTTTATCTGTATTTGCCTTAAAAAGAGGATAATGAAACAGAAAGAAAAGAAAAATCAACAATGTCAGGTCATAATAAATCTCTTAACTATTAATAAGTCAAACCAATAAACCTATATGGTATTGTCGATAAATGGCTAAACAACACTGACCTGGCTCTAAATGGAGATATTATTATTAAGAGTTGCAAAAAATGGGATCATGTTGCTGTGTAATGGAAAAAGCCATTTCAACTTGGATCCCACTCAGGAAGTTATTCATTATTTCTCTACCACAGGAAGTGAATTATAAACTTCATCATGGTAGGGTGGAAGAGAACACTGACAAAGGAAGAAAAAAATGATACAGGATGGAACACTCAAGTTAGAGAAAGATACAGAGTTAACAAAGAAATATCATTATTTGGTTTAACAGCCTATATTTTGTGGAGCTTATTGACAGAAGCATATTTGAATGGAAATCGATTAAAAAGAAAAGTTATCTGAAATTAATTTTAATTAAATAAAATGAAAAGAGCAAAAATAAAAAGCTATGTGAAAAAAATCACAACAAAGATTCTAAAAATAAGAAGCAAACTAGTAAGGAACACAAACTAGTAAGGAACAAGAGTGACGTGGAACATGGAGCCAGACTGATTAAACTTTTCCAGAAGTCCTTTACTGTGTAAGATAGATCCATTTTCAACATTTATCCCTCTTCTTTGAATATTCTTATACAAATGTACAATAAAATGCATGTAGTTCTCATTAAAGCATATATGTCCACTTACACTCAAGCCAATTCTTTTGTCACCAAATGCAGATTACTGGACTGTATAGACCATATAAAGTTGAAAAGTAGGGAAATTATCTTTAAAAATTCTCTCTAAGCTTAAAAAAGCAGTAATATGGATCAAATGAGTATTACAGAAGTTGAGGAATGAGAAAAAAATCTGAACTGATCAGACAGATTTTATAATAAAAATAATCAAGTATATATACATGCATAGCATGTGCACCCCTGCACACGTGTGTGTGTGTTGTGTGCACGTGCATTGTCCTTGCTCCTTGAGTTTTGTGAAGTTTTTAACAACATTCTGAAAACATTACATCTGAAAACAGTCAAATATCCTGAGCCACTAATTTTATATTGTATTTTCCATGTTGCTTAGTTTTGAATGTCTTATAACTTATAAAATGACTTGCTATAATAGGTTAATTATTAGAACATTAGACTGGTAATATGCAAGAACTTAGTCCTCAATGAATGATGTCAATAGGGCCCATATGAAGTTTGAAATAAAATTTGGTAAGATAATAACACTGTAAAATAAATGATTAGCTAACAGAATGGAAAAGACAAATGGATTCAAAGGAATACAATTAAAGAAACTAATAATAAAAAGTTGGAGTAGAAAATGCATATATACAATACGACAGAAAATACTTAGCAAATTTCTATTCCTACAAAATTAGGAATGTTGAACTAAAGAAGGGAAATCCTTAAAAACAATTACTTGTGGGCTTCCCTGGTGGCGCAGTGGTTGGGAATCCACCTGTCAATGCAGGGGACACAGGTTCGTGCCCCGATCCGGGAAGATCCCACATGCCACAGAGCGGCTGGGCCCGTGAGCCATGGCTGCTGAGCTTGCACGTCCAGAGCCTGTGCTCTGCAATGGGAGAGGCCACAACAGTGAGAGGCCCGCGTACCGCAAAAAAAAATAAATAAATAAATTACTTTTAAGAAAACAGAGTCCAAGATCATCTGTTCTAAGAAGAAATGGGAAATGTTTTCATTATTCAAAAAGTGTGCAAGACACATCTTACTCTTAATTAAACAGGTAAAGCACACAGTTAAATTATTTATTAGACTAAAACTCAGGTCTGTATAAATTAAAGGAAATAACTCAATTTTAATTATATATATTTAATATATAGCTTTTTCTGTGAGCTGAAGGAATTGTAGATTTTTGCCAAAATGAATGAATTACTGAACAAAACACCTCAATCCTGGGTAGATATACAATCCCAATATGGCTGAAAAACAGATGCATATCTTATAGAATTTGTGTTCTACACAATGAAAAAAAATTGGTGGTACAGATATAAGTAAATAGGTTAGGTCCCAACAAATAGTATCAAGAAACCATTACTTAAATTTCAAGAGAATGATCACTAAGCAGAAGGCAACATGCTACTTCCAAAGGAAAAAACACTGATGGCAAGCTCATCAAAGTGGCTTTCTAACCTGCACCAACTCTCAGAGGAGAACCATAGACAACGGTAGAGCATGTCTTACTTCATCAACTCTGCATGCAAGTACATGATGTTGCTCCAGGCTGGGAATTACGTGAAAAATTATTTGTTTCTCATCCAGTCCATTTTGGGTTTGACAACGCATGGCTCCTTCCAAATTTTTCTCCATATTTTTCACTTCCATACCTAGGGTTCTCCCAAACAAGGTGTTTCCCAAACCACAATCTACAGCTGTAAGATAACCATCTGTTTTCTTTCCTTTCCCAGCCAGTAATACTCATCTCCTTCTCTCACATTGTCAAAGTAGACGCTCTCTATATAAAGCGCCATTCGCCTCTACAGTACTGTCCAAAGGGTCAATAATGACATCCACCTTTCTCTCTAGTTCTTACAGAAATTGGAGGAAAAAATCATAGTTAGAAATCAAAAAATGCTTTGCTCCTGGAAAGCTGCAAATTTAATTCCTATACCTATGCATCCCCAACTACCTCTGCATCCCCAACTACGCATCCCCTATGCATCTCCAACTACCTCACATACATTTGTTCTACCTCTACACTCATCAATCTTGCAAATGCAACAGCAGGCATATATGGCCTTCTTCTAAAAGCAACAAGGAGACTGCCCTTTTTCAAAATTATTCTGTACTGTTCTGTGGCCACAGTAGCACTTTTCACAGTTGGGATTATTCTCCACATTGTTGCATCCAGTCAAAGCCACTCAAGAATTCCTATGGTCCCAGCAGCACTAAAAATACATAACAGCCTCTTTACAATAATGGCTGTGAATCACAGCATTCCTCGGCTGACATAAGTAGTTAAAATAGTTGGAAAAAAAAAGTTAAATAAAACTTTTAAAAAGTTCAAGTGAAAAAAAAAATGAAAAGGGGGTTGAAAAGGACTCCCCTACCGTCTAACAATATTAAAGTCTGTCTCAAATTTACAAACGTCCTCAGCAACATCAAATGCCGCAGCTTCAAACACACGCGCCAGCTTCAAGCCCGACAGCTTCAAATGCCGCAGCTTCAAACACGCGCGGCTGCTTCAAACGCGCCAGCTTCAAACAGCCTTGGGGCAGCCATCTTGCACACGCTCCAAGGAGCACAACCTCTGGGCCCTTAGGCGGCCACCCCATCCCAGAGGCCACACAGAGGCTTTGTTGGGGGAAAAATGGGAAGAAGAGGGAAAAAAAAAAAGAAGAAGAAGACAAAATATAATTTGCAGACGTTAAATTTGCCCGTAGAGGGAGCTCACAGAGCCCCGTAATTTCACAGTAATTGGAATCTCCTGTAATTTAAAATGTAGCCCCATCGTTCGTTAGAGAGAGCCTCCAGAGGTCAAAGAGAGCGTGTCTTAACTTCATACCGATCTCTGCAGGCCTATAAAATGCAATTCCATTTAGACCCCCCCTTGACCGTGTGTTTTGTTATCGTAACAAAAAGATGATGATTCTTGGCTACATGTTCTCCAAAACCAGCCCAGAAATTAAAGTGACTCGTCTGTGTGTGCTGTTAGGGTGAATCCAACTGAATAAAGACCATAATAAGAATAAAGTTCCAACAATTAGAATTGTCATGGCAATAACCTAAATGTCCTCCATTCACGGCGTTCAGTTTAGAAAGCTACGTGCACTCTTTCAACCTTGACTAGAGATACTCTTATGGCTATCCATTTCTCTCGCTGTCTAGTGTCCTTAAACCAGGCATGCTGCAATGTGCCTTCAGACAAAAGGATAAAACCAGAAAACGAAATGATATAATGGCAGCGAGCCTTTTCAATAAAACATGAGAGGAACAAAATTCCAAAATTCTGTGGAAAGAAATACTGAGAAGGTATACTCAAAAATAAAACAGCTAACTGTGTAGTTGAAAGTGGAAATCTATTATCTGCTCCAATGAAACAAATTTTGAAAGGAAACAATGGTCTACATTTATGTAATTCCTAAATATTTAGAAACTTTATATAAAACTGAAATGGCTTCTGAAAACATTTAACCTTTGAAGTAAAGTTGTTTCTATCTTAAATACAAAGCAAGAATGTGAAGGAAGCTAAAAATGTAGGGCTTAAGAATTTAACATATGTGGATTTTATTCTATTTGGGATAATCCATTAGGTGTTAAGGAAAACATATCTACTTCGTTTAATTTATTAACTGGCATGATGTAGGTTTTGTTACTATTTCTCTGTAATATACCTGCTTGTTTGGGAGGTTATGATTACATAACCTGCACTGTTTCCTGCAATCTGTAGTTTAAAAATATATCATAAAATCTGAGGATTTGAGTGATGTTTTAATATTACAGATACTATATCACAACTGTAAAAGGCAAACTATATATACATATACATATATATATATATATATATATATATATATATATACACATACACACACACACACACACACGGAATCATTTACCTGAAGGTGTGGGGCAGAGCTCAATTTCAAACCTATGATAATCACATCTAGCCAAGATTCCACATGAGGAATAAAAAGTATCTGAATTGTATCTGAATATGCCTCCCTACTCAATAATCTCTTCATTTTTTATGTATTTTATGTATTTCCTGTGTTAGAAATGCCTCACTTTTCTGATATGGTTGACAGCCAGGTCCCTGATTTCCATCTCTCATTTCAGACTCAACCAAAACAAAGTCAAAAACCTTGTAAATGTGATTCATCAATAACAACACCATACAAACTGAGATTTTCCTGGGCATTTACAGCAAGATAGACTTGGGGATGCTCACTAGGCTTGGCAAGCCTTTGGGCTACCAGGAAACTCACACTGAACATGATGGGTAAGGGGAGACTCAAAAGGAGAATGCTTAAGTGTTAAGATCTCAAAACCATGTGTAGTATTACAAATTGTGAAATCATTCACTAGTAATGGCATATACTTGCCATGGAACTATACAGACTTGCCGACTAGGCATCTGTTAAGTTCATGAAAGCTAGGGAATAACTTCATCAAATATAAGCATCCATATTCACGTATTTAAGGCTATGCATTATAAAAGGCAATAAGTGATGAATTATCCTAAAGTTACTAATGATCATGAGTAGGAACAAAGAAGTAATCCTTGTTTGTTGCTACAAGAAATAGATACCTGGGTGGTTTGTTACTCGACAATGAGCAAGTTAGCAATCAAGGGTCTTCTTCCAATGAAAAAACAAAAGAAAAAGTGAGTGTAGCCTCTTCATTTCTAACTTCTTGACTTAAAAAAAATTTTAAGAGTCCTAACATAATACAATTACTTTATTGTAAGCCTGAATATCACCTGACACATATTCTAAAACTAAAAAATGTCATACAGGAAGCAGAATAAATAAGCATATTAAAAGATGGTAGTCCACCTTCTCATCCACCCTAACACTAATAAAGGATACAATCAAATTGTAGAAATTTAAAAAGGTAACCCATAGGTTTCACTTTGAATTCTGACCAAGCTTAGTGTCAGATGGTAGAAGATACACATAGTAAAGATGGCTATTGACTTTTACTCCAAAAGAGTAAATAAGACATTATTTCCAATATTTTTATAATAATAATAGAAAATAAAAAGTAAAACTACAATTATTTGGAATGATTTCAGACTTGGATGATTTGTTTACATTTTTAAAAGTTAACTTAAGGTTAATTAATAACTCTTTTTGATGGCTTAGTTTCCTTGCTTAAAATATTTTTAAAAATATGACTGTCCCTATTACCTACAGAGTTTCTGAACATGTTAACTGAGGCTCTTTTAGCATCCTAAGATCATAAATATGATTATGATTATACAAAAGTACGCCACACGTAGGTGAATAGAAGGCTGGGCTGAATGTGTCTGGCTCCAAAAAACTTACTTTCTCATGAACCTTTGTGCTTCTTTTTATGTTTTTAATCTCAAGTTCAAAAGTACTCATATTTGAGAGTTCTCGGTTATTCATGTGTATTCAAGACATACATACACTCTGAGAAAGACTGTAAGAACTTTGTGATATATCTCCTACATGCCATCTGGTTTAATGTCTAATCAGCTTTCTAATCATCCAATTTCCAGAACAGAGAAACTAAAGGTCAAAATTTTTAATATAAAACAGAAAATAAAGCCCAAAATAGACTTCATTGTCTGCAAATCTGACCTAAGAAGAGCATACCTTTCTCTAAAGTAAGAATTCAATAACTGATGATACATGGAAATTAATACAAAGATCATTGGCTGGTTACTGTAAAACTTTTGACAGCATTCCACAGGAATAACATCCTCAAATACATTTAGTTGGCATATCACAAATATTTTCTGTAAGTTGTTTATATTTGTAGACATTTATAGGCAAATAAATGTAAATTTTTGCAGGATAAACCATGAAAATGCATTAACATAAAGAGCTTTCCTTACTCTGCCATAGGAAAATACTGAGACAAGTTGTGTAGGATTCATTGATTAAATTATAAAAGACAGTAATTTTTTTCTACAATTGCCAAGCTAAAATACTCTGAACGTACTTCTAACCAAAATAGAAATGATATACTTCAAACCAAAGAGTAGGGGAAAAACGTTTGATAACAAAGGGAATGCTTTTACTTGGTGGGGGGTACAGTACATGAATATGTAATATTAGACCAATTTTTCTTCCTTCCAAATTTTATGAAACTTAGCCTTTTAAATCTAGTGTGGCCATATAATTTATCATCCAAAGCTGTACTTTTTGAGAGCATAAGAGAACACTAGTAGTAATTATCCCTGGCCTGGGCAAACCAGGCTGCATGGTTGCCCCAGTCATACCAGGACAATTTGAAATAGCTGTTATTTAAAGGAGATAGATATGGCTAACACTGGATATATCTTAGAAAATCAGTTATTTGGGGACTTCTCTGAAAAATAAAACCTGAAGCCAATTTAATAAGCATAAGTTATAACAGATTCTGAAGTTGAGGACTTGAACTTCTTCAGATCTACAGGAGCTGCTAGGCTTCATGTGTATCTAAACATCTTTCATCTTCTGTCAGCTCCACTGTAATAAATTACTAAAGATAAATGAAAAATCAAACATCCAGGCCAAGTACATGACTTTATAACTTCTCACTCATAAAGCAAGAAAGTACTGCACTGGCCTAAAAAGATGCTTATTTGTATGTGTGTCAGTGTTATGAGACTACATACACACACACACACACACATATATGTGTGTGTGTGTATACATATATATATATTTTTTTAAACCAACTGATAGGATGTATTTTGTTACAAGTTACTCATGAGTTGAAACACGCTTTTTTGGTTTAACCATTTCAGAACATCTGTGAAATATAAGTACAAATGGAAATTGCCTAACGAACTATGCAGTAAGATAGCTACAATTTTATTTTCCCTTTGTGAAGGGAAAATAAAATAAATTTTCCATCAGTCACAATGAGAGCTAGAGGGAATGATTATTCAAAATACAGTAGCACCTACATTTCTCCAAATACTCCCCAAGACACAGCATTTGTGCTGACTCAAGCTGTACACCTGAAAAATATATGTCTCAAGTCTGGTGTTCATAATCTGGTAGACAACCACATGTGTTCACAGCCCATATCTTTGAAACAATTATTCTCTTGGGTATGCAAATGTACTAGGCTTGCAACATGTTTATTCAAAAGAGTGGGAAGAATGTTTCTTATGTGAGCATCTGCAGGTTTCCACTGGAAATCTGCATATAACAATACATTTCCCCATGAATTCATTTCTTTTTTAAATGACAGTTATATATCTTTTTAAGGTTTTACCTACAGTTAACAAAACTCAATTTAGTAACAATTTTTTTTTAATCAAGGAAAGCACATGAAAGAAACAAAATTAAAGTATATATGCTAGGACACAGTAGCTGGTTTATTGCTTAGATTTCTGCATGACCTAAAGACCCCAAAATCCAAATATCCTGGTGTTCCTAACCTACCATCTTTTTCATTATACCCTAGCCACATGCTATCCCACTGCTGATTCTGTCTTTAGCCTCACAACTATTCATCTGTTTTCTCCTTTCATTATCAACCTGCTCACCTATCCCTGGACATAGATAAATTCAAAACTATTTAAAAATATTTGAAGATTTTTTTAAAAAACACTCAAAAGATCGATCACCACAGTAAAATATGTTAACATACATGTATTGGAAATGTTTACATAAAGTACACTACAAAGAAGAAATATATATACTATTCAAGAGACAATAGCATTAAATGCTATAAACATATAAAAACTAAAGTTTATTAATTTAGTGTGATGGATATATAAATAACTAAAATGATACACACAAACAAAAACATTCAATAAATTCCCAAAATTCATATAATAAAGGAGTATTTTCTTTTCCCAATACATTAAAAGCAAAAAGATAGGGAACTTCTATTTCCAATAATGAATAATTTTATTTAGAACAAATATTCCAATGATCAAAATTAAAATGCTAGATAAAGATATTTCAAAATCCTTTTAAAGTCATTCAAGGGCTAACACGTAGATCAGAAACTGAAGGCACAAACCTCAGGGAGGGGAAGAAGGAAACACAGAGATATAAATTGTACACATGAGCACCAAGCTGCTTTTACGATATAAATTGTACACATGAGCACCAAGCTGCTTTTACCTTGAGGCTATGTGTCAAATTTGCCCACGTATGGTATGGACAGAGGTGGGAAGAAAGTCAAAGCCTAGGGCCTGCCCATAGCAGGGAATCTGAGAAGACACTCCCTCACATTGATTTGGGACACAAAGGGTTGAGCACCTAATGTAAAGTGATTCATAAGCTATGCCTTGTAGGTTCTAGAAGAAAAATTATGAGAAAAGGAAGAAAAGGTAAAAAATATTCTATGAATAAATGTTGTCCCTGGTCAGCCTTGCAGTAGATTTGCTCTCTGGAGGTTTCTAAGAATTTCACATTTTATGTTGGGTTAAGAGTGCCTTCCACTGGTCACATCCACATGTAACAGTTAGACAGGATGTAAATCTTCTTGGGTAGACTGTGCCTTCATCCTGGCCTCAAAAAATGTACTTTTTCAAGGACAAATGAAATACACAGGTCAAAGTAATTAACAATGCACACATAGAAATGGGGCTCTGTGAGGAAGAATCAACAGAAAGAGCAGACAGTAGAAAAAGGTGCACATCAGATACTGAAATTATCAGACACAGTTTATGAAACAGCTAACTATGTTTAAAGAAATAAAAGACATATTTGAAAATGCCTACAGGGAATAGAAAACTAAAATATGTAAAGCACAAGTTAGAGTTCGTCCACTAATAAGTATGACATTGCTTCAGACCAATCCTCTCACTGAAAACAACTACACAATCTGGACCAATATATTTTTTAAATATTGGTTTGAAGTCATTTGAGAGATACCAAGGTTCTAAGGAAAGAAGGAAAGCCCATCAAGGTGAGTCCTGTATCTGGGACTGCTTCCATCAAGGTAATGTCAAATTACATGCAGTGTGAGAGATATATTAACAGATGTACAATTCTGAAAAGACAAAATTTAGAGTTCAGGAGGAGCTGCCCGGGTATGATCCTAGGCCTTCAGTATGGATTTCAAAGGTTACATCCTAAAACTAAGTAAAAACTGGAAATAAACCAGTCCTCACAGGTACTGAAGTCCAGATTCAAATCACTTCAATTTACGATTAAAGTTAAGATTCTATATTGCTAATGTCTCTACCCTAACTGCATGTCAGAAGTAAAGGTAAATGTATCTCAAGGATGAGACTGTCACTTAGAAACTCTAGATATGTTAATACAGTCATATACAATCTTCACTTAATCAAATAACCAGGCATGGAAAAAGATTAAGAAATAACTGAAAACTTAGTGCAAAAAAAAGACTGTACAAAGGATCTATAGGAAATCTAGGTAGTGGACCTAATAGACACAGAAGTTAAAACTGTAATTAATATTTCCTCTGAATTAAAAGATAATATTGAGAATATTGGCAGAAAACTGGTAACCTATAACTATAAAAAGGAACCAACCAGAAATTCTAGAACTAAAAATACAATAACTTGAAAATAAGAACTCAATAAATAGGCTTAACAAAAATTTAGATAAAGCTGAAAGAGAGGATTGTAAACTGGAAAATAAGTTACAAGAAAATATTAAGATTAAATTCTGAAAACGGAAGGATAAAAAATTCAAAAAGAGTATAAAAGACATATGGGACATGCTGAAAACATCAGTTTCAGAAGGAGATAAGAGTGGGTCAGAAGAAATATTTGAAGAGATAATGGGTGAAAATTTTTAAAAACTGATAAATATTACAAGGAACAGAAACAAGTCAAACTATAAATTCCAACAAGGATAAATATGAATAAAACAACACCTTAGCACATTAATATAATGCTATATAGTAATATATAATATGAAAGCCAAAACAAAAGTAAGTCTAAAAGCAGCTGGGAAAAAAGGCATATTATGTTCAAGAGAGAAAGAATGACCGTTATCTTTTTGATAGAAATTATGAAAGCCAGAAAATACTAAAGTAAAATAGAATAGTGTCTTGAGAATTCTGACAAAAAAAAAAAAAAAAAAAAAAAAAACTACCAACCTAGGATTCTATATCCAGTGAAAATATAAACAAAATAAAGGTATTTTCAGAAAAATAAAAACAGAGAATTTACTGACAGTAAACTCATACTTAAATTTTGTTTTATTTTATATTTATTTTTTGCCTGCATCGCATGGCTTGCAGGATCTTAGTTCCCTGACAATGGATTAAACCCAGGCCACAACAGTGAAAGTGCCAAGTCCTAACCACTGGACCACCAGGGAACTCCCTAAATTTTGAAACAGGTTCTGGGATCAGAAAAATATATTCATAAAAGATGTCAGATGGGACTCAGAGAAGCAAGGTGTTTACAGCAATCAACAGCACAAATATTTGGATAAATCTAATTGAGCACTGTCTGGATGAACAACAATAATGCTATTTGAGGAGGTTAAAACTATTTATACAATTAAATACGTTACAACAGTAAATGTCAGAAGAAAACATGTATGTTGTACTTTAGTGGAATCAATAAAGGACAGGGCTAACAAGTTAATGTGGGGAAATTTATTTAAATAATAATAAAAACTTAAATCAAAAAGAAGGCATGGGCCTCCCTGGTGGCGCAAGTGGTTGAGAGTCCGCCTGCCGATGCAGGGGATACGGGTTCGTGCCCCGGTCTGGGAGGATCCCATATGCCGCGGAGCGGCTGGGCCCGTGAGCCATGGCCGCTGAGCCTGCGCGTCCGGAGCCTGCGCGTCCGGAGCCTGTGCTCCGCAACGGGGGAGGCCACAACAGTGAGAGGCCCGCATACCGCAAAAAAAAAAAAAAAAAAAAAAGAAGGCAAAGAGGGGTTTCCCTGGTGGCACAGTAGTTGAGAGTCCGCCTGCTGATGCAGGGGACGCGGGTTCGTATCCCGGTCCGGGAAGATCCCACATGCTGTGGAGCGGCTGGGCCCATGAGCCATGGCCACCAAGCCTGCGCATCCAGAGCCTGTGCTCCACAACAGGAAAGGCCACAACAGTGAGAGGCCCGCGTGCCGCACAAAAAAAAAAAAAAAAAAAGAAGGCAAAGAGATAGCGAAAAGAAATATAGAAGCAGAAAAATTAAAAAGAAAGTAGAAAACTGGTAAATATAAACTCAAATATATCCAATATTACATTAAATAAAAATTGATACTGTCATATTAAATATAAAAAGTAAAATCCAAAATATTTTTCTATTAAGAGTAATACTATAAATATAAGGGTATAAAATTTGAAAGTAAAACAATGGGAAAGCTATCCCATGTAAATAAACACTAAAGAAACCTAGTGTAGCTATATTAATAACAGCCAAAACACACTTTAAGATCAGTGTTTTAGCTAACACTTCCATCACATCATATAATTATCATTTCTTTTTTGTGGTGAGAACATTTAAAAGCAAGCCTCTTAGCAACTTTCAAGTATATAATACAGTGCTGTTATACAGTGTTGTTGATTCAATGCAATCCCTATCAAAATTCCAATGGCATTTTTCATAGAAATAGAGAAAACAATCCTAAATTGTGTATGGAAACACAAAAATCACCCCAAATAGCCAAAGCAATCCTGAGAAATAAGAACAAAACTGGAATCATCACACCTCCTGATTTCAAACTATACTACAAAGCTACGGTAATCAAAATAGTATGGTACTGGCATAAAAATAGACACATAGACCAATGGAACAGAATAGACAGCATTTGTCAAATATCAGTTGACTACATGTGGGTTTATTTCAGTAACAACAACAATATCGAATTTAAAAATGGGCAGATAAACTGAATAGACATTTTTCCAAAGAAGACATACAAATGGCCAACAGAAATATGAAAAGGGGCTCAACATCACTAATCATCAGGGAAATACAAATCAAAACCACAATGAGACATCATCTTACCCATCAGGATGGCCATCATCAAAATGATAAGAGATAACAAGTACTGTCAAGGATTTAAAGGGAACCCTTGTGCACTGTTGGTGGGAATGAAAACAAGTACAGACACTATGGAAAACAGTATGAAGGTTCCTCAAAAAATTAAAAATAGGATTACCATAATATTCAGCAATCTTCCTTCTGGGTATATAGCCAAAGAAAATAAAAACAGGATATCAAAAAAATAACTGCACTCTCATGTTTATTGCAGCATTATTCACAATAGCCAAGACACGGAAATAACCTAGTTGTCTGTCAATGGAGGAATGGGTAAATAACTGCATTTTTTTAATTCCCAAAATTTTTTTTCAGTCATTAGGAAGATAAGCCCAGTTAGAAAGCCATAGATGCAAGTAGGAATGAAAGAAGAAAATGACAAATGACAAACATAAATAAACATTATGAACACTGAGTTTATTTTTTTCTTAATAAAAGATAATAATGACTGTGTATGTGTGTATTTTTTAGGTTACAAAACAACAATAATAAATCATTTGGGAAACAGGCAAATGAAGCTGAAGTATTTTAAGAGCCATGTGTTTGGGAGGAGAAAGGTAAAGTATTAACATTCGACTTTGATAAATAAGGAGTACATGCTGTAATGATAGGATAAGTACAAAAATAACTGTTTAAAGTTTTATATCTTCTAAACCAATAGAGAGAAAATAGAATGGTAAGAAACCATCTGTCAGTCCAATAAAAATCAAGAGAAAGAAAAAAACTAAATAAATCTGTAAGGGCAAATGAAAATCACATAACTTTAAACAAAAGCATACTTATTTCAATAGATATCAATGCACTGCATAATTCAGTTAAAAGATTAAAAAATCAAACTGGATTTACAACTAAATACATAGACTAGTATTAATTTATTACATTAAATACATATAAAAATACAGAAAAATTATAAAAGGATATGAAAATATAGCATGGGAAAATCTTCTGTATGTATATTAATAAAAAATATAAAGTTTAAGGGAAAAAGTATTTCTACAGATGGTTATATCATAAATAAAAGGTCAGATTCAATCAAAAAATGAAAAAAAATCTAAATTCCTATGCACTTAACATTGCTACAAAATACATAAAGAAAAAACTGACAGAAGAAATAGGCAAACAACAATCATAGTGGAGGATTTTTTAAAAACTTCTCTCACTATACAATAGAACAAGCAGAAAAAAACATTAAGGATATAAGAAGATATAAAGAAACAAAATTAGCAAATTTGACACTTTGGACATATATAGAGGAACTAGAGAATACACCTTTTTGAAGACATAGAGATTTCTAAAAATTGACTATGTACTAAGTACATACTAGCAACTCACAAAAAATTTCAAATATTTGAAACCACAGAGTACGTTTTTTCTAAATAAAATGTATTTGTGCTGGAAATCAACAAGATAACTAGAATATCACACACATTTGTACATTAAGAAATATAATTCTAAGTAATTTATGGATAAAATAATCAAACACAAAGGCTATAAAATATTTTAAACTGAGTAAAATACTACATAGAAAAATCTGAGAGATGTAGCCAAAGCAATATCTAGAGGAATATTTATAATCTTGAATGCCTGTATTAGTAAAATAAAATTGATGAAAATTATTAAGATTACATCCATTCCAAGAAGATAAGGAGAAACAACAAATTCAAAGGAAGCTGAAGGAAGAAAAAAGCAAAGATAAGAGTAAATATTGAGAGAACCTACAAAAGCAAATGTGTTTCTTTAAAAAAAGTAAGAATTGGATAATCCACTGATACAAATGATCAAGAAAGACAAAGTATAATAAAGTGATATCAGGAATGAAAAAAGGAATTTAATAAAAGATCCAAAAGACATTAAAAAGATAACAAGCGTTGCCATAGGCAATTATGAGTTAAATTAAAAGGAAAAAAAAAAACAGTTTTCAGGCACTGGCAGCAAAGAACACATGACTTCAATCATTGAGAGAAGAGACAGACCTGATTAAGCCCCACACTTACCCTGTTTTTCTCCCTGGGCATAATTTCTAATCTGCTGTTCATGAAAGTGGAGGGCAACCAGTCTTACAGGGCAGAGGAAACAGAGCTGTTAAACTGACTGAACTTTGGTAAGCAGGGAACTAGAATGGAGAAAGCAATAGACCAGGAGAAAAAAAATATCTTTGGGCCCTTGGCAGATCTGAGGTGTCACATGCATAGGGCAAGATTCCAAGATTTCTAGCATAGAACATTTATGGAGGGGCTGAGAACTGAACAGAGATTTCGGATGTTGCACAAAATGGGGGAGATGCTGGCATTCCACCCCCAGCCAAAGGGAAAAATCCTTGGTGAATATCCAGGAGATGTTTTGGAGATCCAAAATGCCATGCCCTAGAAGTAAAGCCTATACTGCAGAATGAAGGGCAACACCAAATAGACTTAAAGCTTAAAATCAAACCTCCACATGATCTAGATTACCAGCCAGAAATAAAATTACTTCTCAAAACAAAACTCAATCCCCATCAGTGAAAGAAAAAATTATTAAGATTCTATAATATAATTCACAATGTCAAAAATATAATTTAAAAATTGCTAAATGAGCAAGGAAGCATGAGAAAATGGCTGACAATCAAAAAGTAACAATTATTAGAAGCTTATCCAGAGATGATTCACATATTGAAGGACTTTGAGGAAAAAATATTTAAAAGTAGATGAAAATATGACGTATTTTAACAGAGAATCACATTCTATAAAAAAAACTGAATGTGCACCCTAGAATTACAAAACACATCAGAGATTAAGAACTCAGTGAATTAGTTTAACTGCAGACTATGCACAACATAAGACAACGTAAGTGAGCTAGAAGGCTGGCCAGAAGAAAACCCTTAAATTGAATATATAAAGAAAAAAAGAAACCAGAACAGGAATGTAAGAGGAATTTGGGACACAATAAACATGCACATGCTTTGTCTATCCCAGATGAACAGGAGAAAACAAGAGGGGTAATATTTGAAGAAATAATGATTAAAAATCAGAATTCCCTGATATGATGAAAGACACCAACCCACATATTCAAGAAGCTCAGTGAACCACAGTAGGATAAGCAAAAGGAAAATCATACGAGGGCATATTATAGTGAAGCTGCTGAAAGCCAAAAACAAAAAGAATCTCAAAAGCAGTCAGAGTATGAGGCGGGGTCAGGAGGGTGGCGTAGTATTGCTGTTCAGAGGATGACAATAAAACTGGGAGTCTACTTCTCAACACTGGCCATAAAAACCAGAATACAATGTAATGACATTGTACTAGTTTCCAAAAGTAAAATGTCAATCTAAAATTCTATAATCAGCAAAAATTTCTTCCAAAAACCAAAAAGAAAATAAAGACATTCTCAGAAAAAATGTATTGTCAATGTGCACACACTACAAGCAAAACAAAAGGAATTTCTTAAGACTGAAGGAAAATGATCCCAGATAAAAGAACAGATTCAGAAGATTTGAAAACCATGATTAATGAAACTGTTCTAACATACATATATAGAAAATTATATTTAACACTACAGAATATGCAATTTTTTCAAGTGCTTAGAGAATTTTTAACACATAGAACATATTCTGGACTATAAAGCAAGTCTCAACATACTTCAATGATTGAAGTTATAAATTATATAACCTTTGATGACCTTAGAATTAAGTTAGAATCCAGTAACTAAATGTTTAGAAACTAAGCAACATAATTCTACATAGCTCATAACCATAGGTCCTATAAATCCTCATCCTACAGACTTATGTCTGTAAAACCTATAAAACCATGTTTACTAAAACTTTACCAAGAGTAAAAAGAAAACCTAAGAAATCGCATGACTCTTAGAGACTTCAAATCAATAACTGAATACCTATCCACCAAAAAATTCTAAGTCCAGATGTTTTTCCTCAGAGTTTAATTAACCATTATAAAGAATAACACTGGGGGCTTCCCTGGTGGCGCAGTGGTTGAGAGTCCGCCTGCCGATGCAGGGGACATGGGCTCATGCCCTGGTCCAGGAAGATCCCACATGCCGCGAAGCAGCTGGGCCCGTGAGTCATGGCTGCTGAGCATGCACGTCCAGAGCCTGTGCTCCGCAATGGGAGAGGCCACAACAGTGAGAGGCCTGCGTACTGCCAAAAAAAAAAAGAATAACACTAAGACAACACAAATTATTTTAAGGAAGGGGAAATGGATTTTTTTTTAATTATATGACATTTATAAGAAACAAACCACAGATTTTTTAAAAATGAAAAAGTTGAAGCTGCAAGATAAGAAGAAATAAAAAGATATGCCTGTGAATACTAATTAAAATAAAACTGGGGGGCTTCCCTGGTGGCGCAGTGGGTAAGAATCCATCTGCCAATGCACAGGACACGGGTTCAAGCCTTGGTTCGGGAAGATGCCACATGCCACGGAACAACTAAGCCCGTGCACCACAACTACTGAGCCTGCACTCTAGAGTCCATGAGCCACAACTACTGAGTCTACGTGCCAAAACTACTGAAGCCCATGCACCTAGAGCCCGTGCTCCGCCACAACAGAAGCCACCACAATGATAAGTCCATGCACCGCAATGAAGAGTAGACCCCTCTCACTGCAACTAAAGGAAGCCCGCGCACAGCAACAAAGACCCAATGCAGCCAAAAATAAAATAAAATAAATTTATAAAAGTAAAATAAAACTGGTATAGTTATAATATCAGACAGTAGATTTTAAGATTAATGTATTTATAGAGATTAAGGATATTTTTCAATAAAATGTCAATCCACAAAAATTTTTTTAAATAATTCTAAATGTGTATCTGAAAAATAACACAGCTTCCAAATATAGTATACAAACTGAAATTGACTGGACTCAAATAAGAAATAGAAAAACCCACAGTCATGATAGGAGACTTTACCACACTTCCCACAGTAACTGACAGAACTATCAGGAAAAGAATCAATAGGAATATGGAGTATTTTAACAATATGATGATTACCCTGCCTGACCAAATGGACATTCATAGAAAAATGTACCAAAAATACAAGTACATGAAACATTTATCAAAATTGATGATATGATGACCAATTCAGCTGATTTTAAAAGCTGGTTTATCAAGGATTAAAATTATGCTTTGACTTCAGGAAAATTAAGCTAAAATCAATAACAAAAAGATAAACTGAAATATTTCCAAATGTTTGGAAACTAAGAAAACTCTCCTAAATAATGATTAAAACAATCTAAATATATTTCACTGAGCCATAAATTAATATGCTACATATTGAACTTTGTGTGATGAAGCTAAAGCAATACTACATGGATGTTAAGACCTTCCATGAAGACCATGTACATACTAGAAAATTTTTAAAACTTCAAATCAGTTATCTAAATATCTATCAAAAGAGGTTGGGGGGAAAAAAGCAAGTAAAACCAGAAGAATATAAAACTAACAAAACAATAAAAAATAAGGGCAGAAATTAATAACATGTACAACAACTTGCAATAGAAAAAAAAATCATCAAATCTGAGGTGGGCTGAATAATGGCCTCTAAAGATAAAATATCTGGGTCTTAATCCCTGCAACCTTTGGATGTTACCTCATGTGGCAAAAGGGACTGTATATGTGACTAAATTAAGGATGTTGGGAATGGCAGATTATTCCGAATTATCTGGGTAAACCCTGTATGTAATCACAAGTGTTTCAAAAGAGGAAGGCAGAGAAATATTTGACTACAGAGACAGAAGGTAATGTGACAACTGAAACAAGATGCCATGCTTTGGGCTATGAAGACAATGGAAAGGCCACAAACCAAGGAAGGCAAGAAACACAACTCTAGAAGCTGGAAAAGGCAAGGTAATGGATTATCCTCTACAACCTCCAGAGGGAGTGCAGTCCTGCTGACACCATGACATTGGCCCAGTGAAACTGATTTTGGATTTCTGGCTTCCAGAATTGTAAGAGAATACGGTTGTGTTGTCTTAAGCCACCAAGCTTGTAGTAATCTGTTACACAGCAATAGGAAACCAATACAAAAGCCAAAGCTTGGTTTTGAGAGAAAAATAATAAAATTGGTAAACCCTGAACAAGACATTTAAAAAAATATTGAGAGTAAAGAAGAACTTTACTATAGATTGTACAGATACTAAAAATATAAGAGCTTATGACCAAAATTTGCCAAAATATTTGAAATGTTAGCTGAAATGGAAAATTGCTTGAAAAGCACAACTTAAAAATGAACACAAGAATAAATAGCATGTTTCTGTATTACTAAATCTATTAAAGAAATTGAATAAGTTTTTAAAAACCTTTCTACAGATAAATCTCCAGCTCAGACAGCTTCACTGCTAGGTCTTTTACACTTTTAAGAAATAGCACCAATCTTACACCAATCCTTCCAGAAAAAAAGAAAAGAGAACAGTTTTTGAAAGCAGCTTAATCTTGACGCCAAAACCTGACGACTATGTGGTGGTCACATGGGTGTTTCTTTTTGTAAGAATTCACTGAGCCATTAATTAACACTGTATACATTCTACTTTGAAAAACATTTACCTTAAGCAAAAGAAAAGTAATATTTCTTCAAGATCTCTGATTTGGAAAATGTTAATTCTCATGATGTGCACTATTTTGAATTTAGTAATCCATTTATTCATTCAATACATATTTATACAGCAACTGAAAATCATATTGTTAGAATTTTTCCCTTGTTACTAAATATTCTCTGAAACTTATTTTTAATGACTGCATAATATATCAAAATATGTATGATTTTATAGTATATTTACTCTTTTTTTAAACTACTGAGCATTTGCATGGTTTACAATTTTACACTATTATAAATAGCACTAAGATGAATATCTTTGTACGTTAATTTCTGACAGTCCACAAAAATATACATTAGCTGGGCCTAAGGGGCATGAGCATTTTTTTCCATATTGTTGTATAGAAAATGTGTACTACTTTTCAGTCCCACAGACTTTCAATAGTTTTTCCATAGAGGTTACAAAACAGTGTTCACAGTGTGGAATGCATTTTCTAAATACCTTCATATAGGGATCCTAGAAAAGGGTAGCTATTGTTCTCCATTGTATGAAATTGAAATTAGCCCAGATTTCCAATTCTCATCCTTGGGCTGTAAAAACATTTTAATTTATATATTTTGCATCAAGGGACAGTCATGGTACAAGTGACCCATTCTGCAGAAAGCACATGGATTGTAAAGAAAGCCAGAGCTACTTTAATCCCAGCCTTGCCACTTGCTACCCATTTGAGTTGGTAAGTGATTTCAGCTTTCTGTGCCTTAATTTCCACCTCTGTAAAAGAAGATAACCATAAATACTACGTAGGATTGCTGTGAACACTAGGTGATATATACAAAGAGCCTAGCATTGTGTCTGGGACAGTTATTATTCAGTAAGTGGGGTTTTTTTCCTCTTCTCAATTATGGTATCCTTTCAATTATCCATAGTAATGGGTCAAATGGCATAGATAATTCTAAAATTTTATATCACACCAGACTTTTTACTACTGATGATAAAATATAAAGGAGCTGATTTATTTCAGCTTCTCCACCTATTCCTGCCCTCCTAGCCAAAGTAAGGAAACTGGATAACACAGATGGCAGAATCAATCTATAAATAATTAAGAGCTGGTCTTGGGTCTTATTTTATGATTAAAAATCTGAATCATTATAAAATTAAAAGCCCCTTTGCAAGTTGTGTTTTCATTTGGCCTTTAATAAGTAACTTTCAAATGTCTTGCTTTTTTTAAAAAAGGGCCTTTAAAAATCATATCAGAGGTTAGAAAAGTGCTCCACTGAGAAACATTTTTTTCCATGTGAGCACTGTCGTTAAGACAATTATCACTGATCACCTTTTAATGATATATCAAAACCACCTGAATATTTTTAAAAGGGTCACACAAAGCTACATAATTTATAAAGCTGAACAGCACAAATAGGACTTTTGCATTTGTTCAGACATGTACCAGGTTTCAGTTCCTACAGGCTCACAGACGGTTTTCTCCTTAGCAGTTTGCCAAATGTATTTTAGAATGTCCAAAATTTAAAATGTTGATGTATGTGAACCAACTACATAATGAAAGAATCCATGCACCATTAAAATGATAATGTGAATCACTCTTCAGTTCCCTCAAATATGCTAAGTGCAAATAACTAGATCACATGGAGGGGATCAGAAAGGTAAATAGGTATTATTTTGAGTGAAAAGGGTAAACTTGCCCAGTCAACACTGACTTGTTTTTGCTGGGTTTTTTATTTTAAAGAGGATTCTTCTTTTCCTTTTTGTTCCAAATATCAAATTATGACCATGGAATATGTATAACAAGCTACAATGCAATTCCTGATTATTCTGAGCCTAATCACAGTTTGTGTTTTACCCCAGCCATTTGCTTCTACTTTTCCTGCCTGCTGCCTGCCTTTTGCCATTTCACTGCTTGTTAGTCTTTGGCCAGAGTATCCCAGAAAAAAAAAGGCAAATTAAAAAAAAAAAAAAAAAAAAAAAAAAGAGGTGGGGGGAGGCAGTCCAAACCATTTGAACTTCTTCCAGTTTTGTCTAAAGTTCCTGGAGGAAGAGGGAGGGTGTGCAGGTTCATAAAAGATTCTTAGATTATCTTCAACTCTCCTTATATTTTTCCAACCCTCCAGACCCACATCGCTACTTCTATTAATACTGTAGAGAGATTCATTTTATGGACTTCCTGCCCTTCAGAAGGGAAGATAGCTATTTGTTTTAAGAAAAAGAGTCTATCATATTTTGATTTTGTGCATAAAAAGCCAGAATACTTTGTGTTCAGAATTAGTGTTCTGGTCACCAACTCATGTGTGTGTGTGTGTGTGTGTGTGGCGTGCTTTTCCCAACACCAGAAGGGTGTCCGAGAATTCAACTCAATTCTAACACTATCTCCCATGAGCTTCCATGTCCTCTCCAGGCTTGTCATTCTCCCCTAATCTCCAAGTGTTCACCAACCCAGAATTTCTTCAAACCCTGTCCTTAGGGGTTTCTATGGAGGCTGCATTACATTGGTATGATTAATTAAATCATTGGCCACTGATGACTGATTTAGTCCCTCTCCCCTTCCCAGAGGTCAGGACATATGAGACTAAAATCACAGAGTTGCTTCCTCTGGTGACCAGCCCCCATCCTTAGGTGATCTAGGCACATTTCAAAAGTCACCTCATTAACATAACAAGACACACATTTATCACTCTCATTACTTAAGAAATTCCAAGGGTTTTAGGAGCTCTGTGCCAGAAACTGGATGAAGACCAAATATATGTTGCATATTATAAATCACAATATCACAGTGCCCTAGAAGCAAATGGTCACTGTTAGTTCTGGCACAGTCACTGAAACACACTGCATATTTCTTTTTTTAATTTTTTCATTTATTTGGCTGCATCGGGTCTTAGTTGCGGCATGCAGGATCTTCTCATTGTGGTGCACGGGCTCTCTGTTACGGCACGTGGGCTTCTCTAGTTGCGACACGCGGGCTTCTCTCTAGTTCTGGCGCACGGGCTCCAGAGTGCATAGGTCAGTAGTTGCGGCACACAGGCTCTCTAGTTGTGGTGTGCAGGCTCCGGAGCACGTGGGCTCAGTAGTTGTGGCGCGCGGGCTTAGTTCCCCCGCGGCATGTGGGATCTTAGTTCCCTGACCAGGGAACAAACCCGCATCCCTTGCACTGGAAGGCGGATTTTTAACCAGTGGACCACCACGGAAGTCCCAACACACACTGCATATTTCTTAGCTACTTCAGGATTCATTTTCCTTATATGGAAAAATAATTATCATTAACTACCCTATCTACCTCTCAAGAGTCATTCACAATGCCTGGCTGAGTTAACAGAAGTAAATCTTCTTTGGAAAAGTAACGTAAGGATCCCATGTATCTGAGTAAGTGTGAACAAACAAAAATTGTTCTTATGATATGATACAATGAGAACGGCACATGATTTTTGCAGTATCCTTGCCAAAAATGGATAACTTTAATATAATTATTATAAAACAACAATCACAAATTGAGGAGTGTTCTACAAAATAACTGACCAGTACTCTTCAAGAGTGTAAAGGTCACAGAGACAAGGAAAGACTGAGGAACTGTCATAAACTGGAGGAGACTAAGACATTACAACTACCTGTGTTGTGGGATCCTGAATTGGATCCTGGATAAAAACAGAAGGAAAAGGATTTTAATAAAAAACTAATGAAATATGAAGTCTGTAGTTTAGTCAATAGGATTACACCAATGTTAATTTCTTAGTTTTAATCCTTATACTACAGTTATGTGAGACATTAGCATTTAGGAAAGCTGAGTAAAGGGTATAAAGGAATTCTGTACTATTTTTGCAACTTTTCTGTAAGTCTAAAATTATTTCAAACTAAAAACTTTAAAAATTATTTTGAGTAATCAGGAAGTGCATCATCCCATTAATCGAGAAAAGCTGAACATCATTTTCAACCACTGAATAGTTATTTTGGTATATGACATACACTAGGAAGAAATGACTTTTAAAGGATAATGCTGTCTTGTTCTTGTGTTACCTGACATTAAAGATCTTTGGCAATCTTATTTGGGTATTTCTAGCAAATGCTAAGATTTCACTCCGACAGCTACAAATCAGTGTCCTAATGCTGCTTGGCCAAGGGAACAGTATTAATTTAGTCTAGTTGTTCTTTTGGATATGAAGGACAGGAATGAATTACAGCTCTGAAATCAAACCCAATATGTTCCTTTACCTCGACTTAAAATGCAGAAAATATCTACTATTCAAGAAATTTTAAAAAAGTATTTATCCAAATGGATGGATATTCTCCGCAATAGATTTTTAAAAATAAAAGTCAGTGCTACAACATTCCTGAATATGATAAGACCAGCTGCACTTTTTTTTTTTAATCAATACATTCTCACACACAGTCATTGCAGAGCTTATCTCATTGTCAAGATGTGGGGAACAATACAGCTGCTGTATTTTGTCGACTCGGTTCTTTCCCATACTTGATCTCTTAAGTATGATTTTTTTAAAGATAACATTTGTGGGTTCTGTAAAATAGAACACTGAAGAAGACATACAAAAGACATGTGACCTCAACAGCTCCATCTATTATTTGGAAGTGTACATTTTTCACAAAAGTTTTAAGGGTAAGACTTTTTCCCTTATTTTTTAACCAAGTTTTATACTTGCATCATAAGTGCATTTCCCCCCTTGACTCAAACTCCACATGAAATTTAATTTGATGGTCCCTGTAAAATATACAGCTTTATGATGACTTTACCAATTTCAGTCTTCTCACTAGATAGAAACCAAGGAATAATATCTCTGCCATTACCAACTAGAGGGATTTTTGGATGGACATAATTAAGAGTTTAAGATCTCTATCATCTGTCCACATATAGATTTCTAAAGAAAAACATGTGATTTGTTGAGTTTATCAGGATATCCAAAACAAGCTATGTCTTCTGAATTTTACAAGCATTTCACAAGTTTTTCCATTTTGAATCAATGGTTGCACATAGACACTTGCAAGTAGAGAACCTCACTTCCCTTCTTTCATTATGGAAATAGAGCCACTTTTCTTTTGCTGGCATGCTCTGAGTTAGACATAAATCAGAATTTGTTAGTAGCAATGAATCTCTAATACCCTAATAACCGATACTGCAGCCATGATCAAATTGCATTCAAATCCCTTACATGAAGAAGTTCATATAAGACAGCACAAGTACAGAGAGTAGGAGTTACAAGAAATGCCTAGAATTTCTCAGCAAGGTATGTTCTGTAGTCAGCACACCAGGTAAAACACCCTTTATCAAATATTTACTATTCCATATTAAGCTAAAAGTGCCACATGTAAAGTGCAAAGTTATTAAATGCCAGTAATGAACTATATAAATCAACAAAGAACTTATTTAAATCCCCTTATTAAAAAGCTAAAATTTTCTATAGCTTAAATCTGTCCTATGGAATATAACTGTAGCATTCACTGAGTTGAATGACAAAGGCCGATCATGAAAATGTAAGATTAAAAAATAATATATCAATGGTAAGAGCACCATTATGTATTAAGTGAATACTACATATCAGTGGTTACTCTGTCAGGTTCTTTAAGATTCCTGAATCTTCACAATAACTTAGGCAAATTCAGTATTACCTCCATTTTACAAATGAAGAAAATGAGACTCTGAATTTAAGTGATTTGCCCAAATCCACAAAACTAGTGATTATCTGGCTTCCCAATCATTATGCTTGTACTTTCACAAGATCAGTCTCCCAAAAGCTTCTACTATTCTTGAGAACTCATGGAAAAAACATCCTAGGTTCCTACCAAGGCGTGTCTAAACTGATGGCCTGCAATACCTCCAGTTGCAAAACTTTAGTTCAGCATCCACATTCTGAGGAAGTAAAAGATTACATCAGATGGAAATTTCTATAGGATGCTCCTTTCACTTTTTCCCAACTGTCAAACACCTTTGCTGATCATCTTAATTTCCCTAGGCCTCCCCAGGTTTGGAGTACAAATTATGCCATATTTACAGAAATACTTAAATATCAGTGGCTTATTGCACTTTCCAGCTCCCTTAAAGACAAACCTAAAACTTGCTTGGTTTTCTCAGGCTCACAAGTGCTCAAAGGTACATTCGTGCCCCACTTCCACCCATGCTGTGCCGTCTGTGTCCTACATGAGAATGTTGTCCTGCTAGGCATGGTCAGGCTCCATGCTCAGTTAGTAGTCAATCGCTGTTGCCATGATGCCAGAAAAACACTTTAGTGTGAAAAAGAATTAGAGGGTTGGGGCTGGGGGAGGATGATTTTATTCTACTCTGTGATATACTCTGTAATTTCATCTCTAAATTAGCGGGTTTATTCCTAGAATCTCAAAACTTGCCTTATGAACACTGTACCTTTAGGTTCCGGTTCTTAACTCCACCTTTTCCAAAGCTTAAATCTGTGCAGAGGGTTAAGGTGGGACATGCTTCCCCATTCTCCCCCATTTCTGTACTCAGCACCTCCTCACAGCTGAGGATTCCCTCCACTTTTTGACCTGAATATACACAAGCATGCGCACACACACACAATCTTACACATAAACTCATTCAAATAATTTCCTAGAATGTAAACCAGCACATCAGTTCTATAATTAGACAAATTTTAAATTGAGGTTGGAGATCCTCATTGAATAGCCTGCTATCTTTCTCAAATCGGACAGTCCCTACTTCTCTTTCAAAACCACTGTGAACTCTTTCCTGATATCCGCCAAGTATAGCTGATCAGTCCTGTGACCTTTGACACTGTCTATATATTCTATATCATCTTTTATTTGAATAATTTACTTAAGTATCTGTTTCCTTTTATAGATTCTGAGCTCCTTGAGGTTATAGACCACTTCTTACTTAACTAGCATCCCTAGTGCTAGCATCCCTACCACAGTCCCTGGCTTAATAAAATAAACGAATGAAATAATTCATTACAGAAGCCACTCAAGGAAATTGGTCTTGATATTCCATTTTAAAATCATGGGCTTTGTTCCTAGAGTAGTTAAAAGAAAGACTGCAGTTTTGGTGCTGACCCACTCACCAAAACCTAAAAGTGGCCTCTAGTTTAATATAACCCAAATGAGTTCAATTCTATTCAGAAACACTTACTGGGTGACAACATGACAGCGAATATTAGTATAAGATTCAGAAACAAAAACATTAACATAAGGGCTAAGATGACTTATGGTGTAACAAAGATTAAAACATGCTATGGAAATACAGAGAAAGGAGTGACAATTTTTGATTCAAGAAGATTTCTCAGCAAAGGAAGATCTTGAGCTATGGACATTCCAAGGGAGGTAAAAACTGGAGCAAAAGCCTGAAGATTGATGAGTATGTGGAGTAACCAAGAAACAACAAAGAGACCAAAATAGCTGCTATTTAGGGTATGTGGCTTGGGTGTGGAGAAAGGAGATGGCCTAGAAAGTGATGACAGAAATATGGGAAAAGACAATGGTGGAAAGCATTGATTAAATCATTTCTATTATTTACATACTGAGGAAGGCAAAAGGTTTCTGAGGAGAACGATCCATTATTTCAGCAAGGTAACACTGCAGTATATAGCTCTCAACCAGGATGTATATTCTGATAATAAATGTAATGTTAGTGACTCTTTCTTTGAGGCATGTTCATCATCTATTCACCACCTCCAAGGCAGCTAATTTCAAAAAGGAGTCTCTGAGTCTCTCCTTCTCCTCAAGATCCACTTGGAAACGCTGCTTACTTATTCATTACTGGCCCAACTGCTTTATCCAGCTCTGGCAGACAAAGTTGAACAAATCACATAGATAGGTCTTATTTGATTCTAAATCAAATCATTGAGATTTACCTCTTCATCCACTGAAAAAGAGAAATGATCAACAATGTTCTTCAAAAAATGTTATCATCCCAAGTTTAGTACTTGCTCTCCCTTCCTTATCTCCAAGAAGAGATGGCCATAAAAAGAACTATAAGTGGGCTTCCCTGGTGGCTCAGTGGTTGAGAGTCCGCCTGCTATTGCAGGGGGACGCGGGTTCATGCACTGGTCGGGGAGGATCCCACATGCCGCTGAGCGGCTGGGCCCGTGAGCCATGGCCGCTGAGCCTGCGCATCCAGAGCCTGTGCTCCGCAACGCGAGAGGCCACAACAGAGAGAGGCCCATGTACCGCAAAAAACAAATAAAATAAAAATAAAATAAATAAACAAATGGGACCTAATGAAACTTCAAAGCTTTTGCACAGCAAAGGAAACCATAAACAAGACGAAAAGACAACCTTCAGAATGGGAGAAAGTATTTGCAAATGAAGCAACTGACCAAGGACTAATCTCCAAAATATACAAGCAGCTCATGCAGCTCAATATCAAAAAAACAAACAACCCAATCCAAAAATGGGTAGAATATCTAAACAGACATTTCTCCAAAGAAGATATACAGATTGCCAACAAACACATGAAAGGATGCTCAACATCACTAATCATTAGAGAAATGCAAATCAATACTACAATGAGGTATCACCTCACAATGGTCAGAATGTCCATCATGAAAAAACTCTACACACAAAAAAAAATCTACAAGCAATAAATGCTAGAGAGGGTGTGGAGAAAAGGGAACCCTCTTGCACTGTTGGTGGGAATGTAAATTGATACAGCCACTATGGAGAACAGTATGGAGGTTCCTTAAAAAACTAAAAATAGAAATACCATATGGTCCAGCAATCCCACTACTGGGCGTATACCCAGAGAAAACCATAATTCAAAAAGAGTCATGTACCACAATGTTCATTGCAGCTCTATTTACAATAGCCAGGACATGGAAGCAACCTAAGTGTCCATCGACAGATGAATGCATAAAGAAGATGTGTCACATGTATACAATGGAATATTACTCGGCCATAAAAAGAAACGAAATTGAGTTATTTGTAGTGAGGTGGATGGACCTAGAGACTGTCATACAGAGTGAAGTAAGTCAGAAAGAGAAAAACAAATACAGTATACTAACACATATATATGGAATTTTTTTTTTTTAATGGTTCTGAAGAACCTAGGGGCAGGGCAGGAATAAAGACGCAGGGAATAAAGTCTCCCTGGACTTGAGAACACAGGGAGGGGGAAGTGTAAGCTGAGATGAAGTGAGAGAGTGGCATGGACATATATACACTACCAAATGTAAAATAGCTAGTGGGAAGCAGTCGCATAGCACAGGGAGATCAGCTCGGTGCTTTGTGTCCACCTAGAGGGCTGGGATTGGGAGGGTGGGAGGGAGATGTACAAGGGAGGAGATATGGGGATATATGTTTATGTATGGCTGATTCACTTTGTTGTACAGCAGAAACTAACACACCATGGTAAAGCAATCAAACTCCAATAAAGATGTTTAAAAAAGTAAATAAACATTAAAAAAGGATATGGAGGGGCAAGAATAAATGTCTCTTATAAATGTTCTATCACATATGTGTAAGTATTCTTAATAGTCTTTGGTGGAGAAGAGGGAGACGCCAGAAAAAAAGTCTCTATCTGGGCACTATTTTTTCATAAGTGACTCTACTAACAAATCACCCATTGCTCCCCTTCTTCCCCTTAGTCCCTTGCGGCTCAAGTGTTCCCAGATATCATTGGAAATCTCAACACAAGTGAAAAGAGAAGTAATTCTTGTATTAGTAGGAGTACAGAGCAAAGTTAGATGCTTGGTGTGACTGTTCAGTTTGGGTTAGCAAGGTCACAGAGAAAGACTAGGTCTTGCTTGGGTTGGCATCAGCTGAGCAGGCAAGCAACATAAACTATGGGTGAGAGTAGGTAAGTGTTGTGCTGAGTCCCAGAGGACAGGTGGCCGGATGGCTCTGACATGCCAGATGACCAGTCATGGACATAACTCTAAATAGGGAATTGTGTTTGTCAGCCTTCGCCAGAGATACTGAAATTAATGTTCCATGGACAAGCCCACTGATCTGTCAGTAAAGCAGATGGAAGCCAGAATTCCCATACTCTCCAGCCTTCAGTTAAAGTTATTCTTTGGGTCAGTTAGACCTGAAACTCTGAACTATCCACATTTCCTGCCCAAGTCCATCTGATTTCCAGGGGGAAAAAAATCTCAAAAGTAAATTAAATTAGAACCATTTGATGAATTTAAATAGAATTTCTGTGGTCTTCTGCTCCATACATATATGTACCCCTCAGAATCTCCACCTCTTTTAGCACCCCCAATGCTTATTCATTATTTTCCTGGATGTGATTAGTTGGTTTAATCTTAATAATTCATTTGTCTAGGATGGAGTAAAGTTGGAATATCCTTTTCTGAATTTCAGTGCTAAAGAAAGAATATCTCTCCTTTGACTGGAAGGAACTGTGCCTATACCCCATGTGATGAAACTGATGAGACCCTCATACTCTGAAATATAGACTTTTCTTCCTCTAACCAGATATGATCTTTCAGGACCTACCAACTCGGTAGCTAGAGATCATAGGAGACCCACTAATGCTGAGGACTCTACTGTTAAACTGCATATTTTTAGATTCTTTATCATCTCTTAAGACATTGCTAAGAAATTATCTCATTGTTTTTGTTAATCTGCAGTAATCAATACCAATAAGATATTCTTTAAGGTGTTTGTTGAAATTTTCAGTTTTGTAAGTATACTTTTTAGACCTTAGGAAAGCAAATAAAGGAATGAGTACCTTTTAGGGTACATGAGTAGATAAATAGCTTCTGATTGAGGAATAACTCCAGCAATTTCAAAAATAGAGCATCACATAGGAATGTTACCATGAAAAAATAATACCTAGAATTTCACACAAAGTTTTCAGATGCTCTGGCTTGACCCAAGGAAATAATTTGGAATTCCTAGAGGAGGTCTGTCAGATGGATTGTTAGACCTCTTAGTAATCTACTCTTCTAGGCTGCTCTAAAATCACTTCCAACATCTTTCCTTAATCCTTCCTCACCCATACTTTCAACCCTTTCCCAGTATTCTAAATAGTTCAAACCACTAACATACTAAAATGATTTAAATATACTTTGATAGAAATAGGATATGATATATTGTGTTGACTCATAAGAAGTAGCCAGTTTACAGGTCAAAAAGTTTGAATATTGACAAACTCATATGAGTCAACTGAATATATTCATTAATATATATCTATATCTATAGATAGGTGGCCAAAACAGTCATTTGGTAGATCCAAGTTGGTAAATATCAAGCAAGTTTATATGTTTCAATTATATGTACATATCTTCAAACCTAAAAGACTGAAGGTTTATTTAATATTAGTATAATTATTACTTGAAATTCATGCTTAATTATTTATCCTTCAATAAATATAATAGCATGCATTATAGCAAGGTCAATTATTTGATTGTGATATGGTACTACAGTTATAAAAGATGTTACCATTAGAAAAGACTGGATAAAAGGTGCATGGGACCTCCCTGTACTTTTCTTTTTTCAATTACCTGTGAATCTACAATGATTTTAAAAAAATTTAATGTATTATATTTTCTGTATTTCACAGGTATATTTTAAGTAAAATTTAAAGCAATTTTTCTTTTTAAGAATTCTTATCCTTGCCTTTCCAATGTACAGAAATGCATTTTCACACAGGTATTTTAGATTAAAATACATGTACATTTGTGTCCACCCACGTGTAGAAAGAAATCTAGTAATGTGCTCCTTATAGTTGCTATTTATTAGCATGGAAGACATCAAGTGTTACTTTGAATGACCTATACTTTGAAAGATAAGAAGACATTTGGAGTTCAAATAAATACATGAGTTTATATTCCATAAAATAGTAACAAAAACAATCATCATCATCACCATAGGAAACTAGCTACATCTAGTCAAGGATTAGCCCATTAAAAAAACCAAAAACTTTAAAGTTCTATTTGGAATTTTAAATTCCCCAATTATCAGACAAAATGCCCTCTGCTCTACAGATGCCTAGAATAAAATTTTACATTATATAAAATATTTTTCCTCAGTATTCAGACTATCTCATGAAATATTATATAATAATCAGTCCAAAAGAAATGATTGTAGTGTGTTTCATGTTAAAAGGAAACTAAGTCTTGAAAACTTGGGGAACTCATCTCAACCTCACTGAAATCAGGCCATTTGCAAAGAATCAAACATTTGGAATCAAAATTATGTTTAATAAAAATTCTTAAAACTTAAGAGAGACCTTAAATTTCAGCCGTCATAACTCCCAGTTATACACCTGTCTTTCCTAGTCAGTGTTACCATTGGTTTTCTTCTGTGATCCAGTAGTTATTTAGATGTCTGAGGAGAGTAATTAAAAATGCTGAAGATTTCTGGTTTTTATTGTCATGTTTCTGATTAGTCACAGAGGGTAAAGAATGTTCAGAATAGAAAAGTCATTTGTAATTTATTATATGGCAATAAATAAGCAGTAAAATTTACCAGCATATGACATTCAGTTTCTTCAAGGACCACATTGAAAAGTTAGGGGTAGACTGCTATTATCCACTTAGCATAAACACTTTGGCAAATTGGAATAGAATCTGCTTATACTGTTCTAATCTTGTATACTCAGCCTTCACTTGGAGGTCACTGGGAGCTCCAAATAAGGAAGAGGACAGGGAAAATCCCAGAGCAGAGCCCTCTAAGAGTGTGACTATATACATTACTGCCCTACAAGGTAAACTCTCAATTTGGTTGCAGTTCTAGTAAAAAAAAGTTCCATTGGAAACATTCATGAATTCAAGCTTCTAACAACTTTAACGACAACTACTTAATGAATATGAGGTCATGGGAATTTCAACTATTAAGATGTATCCCCCCAAAGTATTAAAATATTAGCCAAATGCCCAAACAGAATTTGGTGCTTTTTTTCTGATAAGACTTTCTCTAAGAAGTTTCTTTCCCAGCAAATTAAAAAATATTTTGAACCTGGAGATGTTTGTATTTTTTCCCACTGATTGTTAACTTTGCTTGTGTTTTGAAATTCACTAAATTAAAGGCAATTTGCTAAAAAATAAAAACCAATATACAAAGCGAATTAATTTTTATAACAGAGTGGTAAAACATTTTTTTCCCTAACAGAAAAATGAATCCTAGAGTCATTAAATCATTAACCCCAAGTTAAACATAACAACAAAAAGTAGAATTTAGGTCTTCCAAATCCTAGTCCAATGCTCTTCCAATGTTCATTAAAAGCATGCTTAAGTGATACCAGCCAAACGAGATATCACATTTTAAAGTCAAATCCAAGTTATGATATATATTTGAAATTTTTAAAAAGCAACTTAAAGATACTGTGTAATTCAGATGTTTCATTCTAAAAAAAACTATTCATATGCTACTGGGTTTCACAAATATAATAAAATAGCAATAAAATAAAAATAGAAAAATCAAGATCAGGGAAAATGTAAGTATAAAAACAGGGAAAATAGCAACATGAAATCCACACTATTGTCTCAAATCTTTTATGGAACAAGGAGGTAAAGCTAAACAAACAAACAAAAAAAATAAGGAGAACACAACTGCAACAGATGATGGTCAAATTTGTCTCAGAGCTTACCAGAATTCAAGGTTAAAAGAGAAACATTACCAATTAGCAGAAAGGCAGAGCCTAGCCTCAGGAAAAATGAAGCTTTCCTTAACAGTGTATTCTAAAAGACGTAACAACAACAATAATAATAGATATTTATCCGTTATTGATATACAGGCCCACTAAGTAGAAAATATCTTCAACAATGTCTTTAATACAAATGCAATAATGTCATGAATTTTATACTGGACTTTGATAAAAAGCTTAGGACTCCTATTACAAAAAGAAATTAGCAAGTATGATTCTATAAGAGACTAAGCAAGTTACGATTTATATAGCTCTCTGATGGCCTGGCTTGACCCAAGGAAATAATCTGGAGTTCCTAAAGGAGGAATGGTAATGAGGTGTCATCTCCATGGACAACTCTGACCACTCTGTCATCCTGCAAAAAAAAACTGTACTCAATTAGTCATGTCTGCCATAGTTGCAGGAAGGGGGAAAATAACACAAATGTTATGTATTTGTCATCTCTAACTAGAGTAATGTATGGTCCACCTATCTGATACGGTGTTCTGAAAATGTTATTTACCTCATTGTGATCTGGGTTGGAGTACCAGTAATCCCATATTTTATTTTCCAGTGAAGACCTACAATGATTTGGTTCTCTACAGCTTGTTGAAGGTGGATCCAAAAGTTTTAGAGATCCAGACAAGGAAGTGGTAAGTTTGAAATCTCAGAGTACAACTTAGGGCATCTAACTTGGAGTCACTTTTACTTGTAACTATTCTTTTCTCATTATACAGAAAATATTTTCTTTCTTCAAAATTTAAACAATGCAGGGAAGAAGGAAGGAAGGGAGAGATAGAAGGAGGGAAGAAGGGAGGAAGGGAGGGAGGGAGGAAGGAAGGATCCATCTGTAATTTCAATTCTCAGAGTAACCACTTCTGAAGTTCTGGCGATTTTTCTTTCAGAAATATGCTTTTAGGCATAATCACATACATATGCACACACATAATCTTACAAAAATATGATTTATTATACAATTGACCCTTGAACAGCATGAAAGCAAGGGGCTCTGACCCCATCCATATATAACTTTATAGTCAAGCCCTCCATATCTGTGGTTCCAAAACTGCAGATTCAACCAATGGCAAATCATGTAGTGCTGTAGTGCATATTTATTGAAAAACATCAGTGCATAAGTGAACCCAAGCCATTCAAACCCATGTTATTCAAGGGTTAACTGCATATGCAATTTTAGCATATGTACTGTTATTTCCCTACATTCTTTTTTTTTTTTTTTTTTTTTTGTGATACGCGGGCTTCTCACTGTTGTGGCCTCTCCCGTTGCGGAGCACAGGCTCCGGACGCCCAGGCTCAGCGGCCATGGCTCACAGGCCCAGCCGCTCCGCGGCATGTGGGATCTTCCCGGACTGGGGCATGAACCTGTGTCGCCTGCATCGGCAGGCGGACTCTCAACCACTGCGCCACCAGGGAAGCCCCTACATTCTTTTTTTTAACTGTTTATCTCCCTCTATTTCCTCAACCATCAAATAAAAAATATTGAGAGACTGCTGTGCATATTTTTTCACTTGTTTAACATTTTTATTTATTTATTTATTTATTTATTTAGGCTGCATTGGATCTTGCTGCTGCACGGCGAGGGATTCTCACTTCAGTGGCTTCTCTTGTTGCAGAGCACAGGCTCTTGGCGCACAGGCTTCAGTAGCTGCAGCATGCAGGCTCAGTAGTTTCGGCACGCGGGCCCTAGAGCGCACAGGCTTCAGTAGCTGCAGCACACGGGCTCAGCAGTTGTGGCACGTGGGCCCTAGGGTGTGCAGGCTTTAGTAGTTGTGGCACATGGGCTCAGTAGTTGCAGCTCGTGGGCTCTAGAGCACAGATTCAGTAGTTGTGGTGCACGGGCCTAGCTCCTCCATGGCATGTGTTTGATCCCGGACGAGGGATCAAACCCATGTCCCCTGCACTGGCAGGTGGATTCTTAACCACTGCACCACCACGGAAGTCCCAACATTTTTATTTTTTATTTTTTATTTTTTATTTTTTTTGCGGTATGCGGGCCTCTCACTGTTGTGGCCTCCCCCGTTGCGGAGCACAGGCTCCGGACGCGCAGGCTCCGGACGCGCAGGCTCAGCGGCCATGGCTCACGGGCCCAGCCGCTCCGCGGCATATGGGATCCTCCCAGACCGGGGCACGAACCCGTATCCCCTGCATCGGCAGGCGGACTCTCAACCACTTGCGCCACCAGGGAGGCCCCCATTTTTATTTTTAATAGACTTTACTTTTTAAAACAATTATAGATTTAAAGAAATACTGAGAAGACAGTACAGAGAATGCCCCTATACCACACACTCAGCTTCCCCATGAACATTTTAATTAGTACAATATACTGTTATGAGTAATGAACCAATATTGATATGTTATTATTAATTAAAGCCCATAGGTTATTTAAATTTCCCTAGTTTTTACCTAAAGCCCCTTTCCTCTTCCAGGATCCCATTCAGGATACCACATTACACTTAGTTGTCAGGTCTGATCTCTTAGGCTCCTCTTGGCTATAGCAGTTTCTCAGACTTTGTTTTTGATGACTTTAAGAATTCTGAGGAGTACCGGTCATATATTATTTAGGATGCTGTACTAATCAGCGTGCTTCAGAGAAACAGAACCAATAGGTGTGTACATGTGCAGAAAGAGATTTATTTTAAGAAACTGGCTTTCATCCTTATGAAGATTGAGAAGTCCAAAATTTTCAGGGTGGGCCAGCAGACTGGAGACCTGTGGCAGGAGCCAACACTGCAGCTGAAGCTGAAAAGCCAGTGTTGCAAATGAAGTTTGAAGGTGGTCTGCTAGGGAATTTCCTCTTGCTCGGGAGGTCAGCCTTTCATGCAATTCAGGCCTTTAACTGACTGGATGAGGCCCACTACCTTATGGAGGGTAATCTGCTTTCCTCAAAGTCTACTGATTTAATTGTAAATCTCACTGAGTCACAACCAACACTGCCATGAAATAAAATAAATTAGGAGAGGCATGAGTTGTTTCTTGAAACTTTTGTTTCATTTATGTAATATAAATACACATATTCATGCACATTGTTTTGTGATGTAAACTGTCCTTATTTCTTCCTGTGATCCTACTCAGAAATGAAACTAATTAAACTGCCAAATAAAAAAATAAATAAATGTAAATCTCATCCAAAAACACCTTCAGAGAAACATCCAGAATAGGCCCAGTCAGGCTGACACACATAATTAAGAACCAAAGATGCCTAAAAATTGAAATGTTTGTTTTTCTCCTGATAAGACTGGGAGTATGAGTTATTGAGAGGAACGCCACAGAGGTAAAGTGCCATTTTCACCATATCATATCAAGCATATATGCTATCAACATGATTTATGATTGTTGATGCTGGCCTTGATCACCCGACTGAGGTAGAGTTTGTCAGATTTCTCCACTGTGACATTACTCATTTTTTCCCCCTTTCCATACTATACTCCTGTGTTTCTCTGACTTACCCTCACCAATGTTTTGTTTTTCGTTTTTGTCTTGAGTACTTCCTTACTTTCTGGCACTACAAGATGCTCCAGACTCATCATCTCAGGTATATTTCCTACCTTGGTCCTAGAATCAGACATTTCTCCAAGGAGCCTTAGTTTCTTTTATTGAAAAATGGTATTAGAAACCAAGATCTGGGCAGTAGGCATACTCATGGCTACTGGGGTGGTATTTCTTATAAGCTTTCTCAGCTGACAGAGCAAACAATATAGACATCTATATAAACCTGTACACATACACAAAGCTTTAAGTATTTCAGTATCTAACTATCTACCTCTACATTAAGCTAAACATGAGTTCATACTCATATCTTCAACTCTAATCCATTACCGTGGGTTATTCTAGCCTCCTCCTCTTGCTTATCTGTAAATTCCCACTCCAGCAGTAAGAAACCAGGCTTGCACCATCTGCCATCCATTTAGTTAATTGTTCCATTCCAGTATGCATGCAGAGCAATATCAGAATTGTTAACCCATATTCCCATGGGAAACAACTTTATCAACTAAAGTACTTAGGTGCAGTCTCATTTGCCTTTAGACTTAAAGAATCCACTTATTTCCAAAGATATTTTATGGATTTGCCTCAGTTTGTTTATCTAGATATCTAATAAAGATACAAAAATAAACTCCATCATTTTTGAAACTTTTATTTGAAAAATAAATGATCATGTAAGACCTGGCAAGTAGAGTGTTTGACTCTTTAGGTTCAAGATTTAAAATAGTTTAAGTGTTACATATTTTTATAATTTTAAGAATGATTCAAAGTTCCTATGTGTTATAAAACAAAATGGTTACAAAGCAATTAAACTGAAATGTTATTATAAATACGATTGTGTACTAAACAACTAGATTTTGTTTTTTAGTTATGGTATATTTTAGAAAAGATGGCTTTGTTGACCCTGAGCTGATTATTATACTCATATAATATGGGTAGAACAATGGACTTTAATTATGGAAAGTGTCAGGAAATATTTTCCCCTTTCTTTGTTACTTTGATGTCATGGCTTAAGCCTATGATCCCAGTGTCTTTTGAACAAAGAAATAGGGAACCAGGACCACTTTAATAAAGGGTGGTTTTTAATATATTTACAAAGATACAAAGAAGGCATCAAGGAAGGCAGTTCAATGGTGGTCAAAGTTCACATAAGAAAAGTGTCTCAGTGGGATGGCAATGTGGTCCCAGTGGGGTCCAAGCTCTCAGGAGGACTCATAAACAGATGGTAGCTTCTTTGAATCAGGAGATTAGCCACGTTCATGTAGATTGAGTAATAAGAAAATATTTTGAAGATAATGAGAGCCAGCTTTCTCTATTTTAAAGAAACTTCCCTTTTGTAATTAATAAGTATTTTACAGATAAGTACTTTGAGACTATGTAAAATCTCATTCCTCCTTACACTTTCTCTCATTAGTTTTAACATGAATTGTTGTTTCTTACCTGTACTAATTATAAATTTGATGGTTGCTAAATGGTGACTTTCTAATTCTACATCTTCCACATATATTAGTTCACAGTCTACTCTAAGAAAGACCTTTCTCTTCTCCTTCTTTATTATTCACATTTATTAAATTTTACCAGTGTGGCCTCAAAGATTCGTTTTATTCAACTGGTTATAATCTCTTTTTATAATTGTTTATTTTCATACACAAAATATCTCATATTTGGCCAACAGGAACTTTTTCAAGCTTCTTCTTGTATCCTTCTGAAATATCTTCACCATGTTTTGAGAATCTCCATACTTTCTGGTTGAATAAGTTATTTCAGGCTCATCTTCTTCATTCCCTGCCTTGACTCTAGAACCAACAATTTCTTTCTCCTACGAGCAGTGGTATTTAGAAAGCAAATTTTGCTCACTGCTTGAGGTGTCACAGAGCTAAGAATATACTTATGCTCTATAAAAATACATCCACATATACATATGTACATGCACATTTACATCTTAATTTATATTTCAAATTATCTAACTGAAAACTAAGAATTCACAGCAATACTTCTAAATCCAATTCAATATCAAAGGGTTCTTTCTAGCTTTCCTCCATTCCATATTTGTACCTTGCTTCTCTGACAGTGAGAAACCTGGCCCTCATATCCTCAAAATATTATCTTATTTTTTTTCAATATACATGAATGTAGTCAATATTCTGACTCCACCTTAACTAAATGATCAACGTAAAACTCACCGGTAATGGGTCAAAACGATAACTTGTGCCAGCAGAAAAAATGTAAAGAGGAGACCACAGCATCACTTTCATGGGGGTATTCAGGCTCAAAATATATAAGCTGGGTCTAATCAGTTTGTACCTACCCAAATTGAAAGTTTACAAAGCAACTGACCTGTAATCCTCAAAAATATAGAAAACATGAAAGCTAAGGAAAGAGTGAAGAACTATTCCAAGTTGAAGGAGACTAGGAAAAACATGACAACGGGATGCAGCAGATGATCCTACACTGGATCCTTCTGCTATATAGGAAATTATTGAGACAATGAGCAAAACTTAAATGGGGCCTCTGGGTAAAATACAATATTGGAGTTCTTCATATTATTCTTACAACTTTTCTGTGTGTTTTAGTTGCTTTAAAAATATTCAATAATATTTTAATTTGAACACATGGTTTAGTGTGTAATATACAGTACATCGTATGGCATATCAAAGCTAATAAACATGTTGTACATGATACAAAGGTAAAGCTAGTAGCTCAAACAGGAAGAAAATGGATTTAAAACATTTATAGAACAAGAAAATAAAGTTAGAAGTAAATGGAAAAACACTGAATTTAATAAAACTTAAAATGTTTCTACTTTGCCATTAAATTGGGAAATTGTTCTCACTTTATCTTCATGTTAAACAATATAATGTCTATATCAGTGTCCATATTTTGATCTCTTACATCAATTTCAATATAACAAAGTTGGACATTAATTCCATGGATAGGTATGAAAACTCAAGATATGTCTGGAAATTTTTATTTCAACACATTAAGGAAGCTATCAAATATGACTGCTATTGGTGTTAAAAAGAACAAACCATCCTAAAGGACTTCCCATTTCCAGTTTTTGATAGACTGAGTATTTGAATAAGATAGAAGTATACTCAACTGGAGAAAAGTTGAGTCTATAAAAACCATTAGTCTACAATGTTACATAAAAAGTTATCAGGGCTTCCCTGGTGGCGCAGTGGTTGGGAGTCCGCCTGCCGACGCAGGGGACAAGGGTTCGTGCCCCGGTCTGGGAGGATCCCACATGCCGCGGAGCGGCTGGGCCCGTGAGCCATGGCCGTTGAGCCTGTGCGTCCGGAGCCTGTGCTCTGCAATGGGAGAGGCCGCAGCAGTGAGAGGCCCACATACCGAAAAAAAAAAAAAAAAAAAAAAGTTATCAAATAGAAAAATGTTTGCTAGCTGTAAGGCAAATATACCCATCTAAAGGAAATGGTATGTTCAATTACCTAAAATATAAATTAATGACTCATAACTGCAATGTATCATTCCAATCACAAAGGTTGGGTCACAGACAGTGGAAGCAAACTTGTTATCATGGTTTTGGACAATAAGACCAAAACAGAATAGAGAGTCCAGAAGTACAGTCATAGGTATACAGACACTGGTTTCCTAAAAAAAATATCATTGCAGTGCACTGGGGAAAACAGCTTCATCAACTGAACATCCATGGGAAAAAATGACCTTTGGTCCCTAACATACAGTGTAAACAAAGATCAATTCCATTGGGAACTGGGAATTCCTAATAGGAAATGTTAATAGAAAATACACTTGTTAACATATTTATTAATACTTTAGCTTAACAGAAAAGTAAAATTTTTTTAATTCTATAATAAAATATAGGAGCATAGACAATATTTCTTAAGTAAGATACAAAAAGCACTAATCATAAAGGAAAATATCAATTCAGTCAAACATCAGTAAATTAAGAACTTTTTATCAAAAACGCCAAATGTCAAAGGCAAAACATAGAACAGGAAAAGATATTTGCAATACATATATTTGACAAAGGATTCCTATCCAGAATCTATAAAGATCTTCTACAAATTAATAAGAAAATTACAGAAAATAACCCCCAAACAGCAGAATACACACTGTTTTCAAGTGTACATGGAATATTGCCCAGGATAATCACATACTAGGTCACAAAACACAGTCTCAATAAGGTTAAAAAGACTGAAACCATATCAAGCATCTTTTCTGACCATTAACAGTGTTCAACTAGAATTTAGTTAAAAGAAAAAAGCTGGAAAAAACAAACATGTGGAGTCTGAACAAGATGCTACTAAACAACCAATGGGTCACTGAAGAAATCAAAGAGGAAATTTAAAAAATACCTGGAGACAAATGAAATGGAAACACAATGTTCCAAAATGTATGGGATACAGCAAAAGAAGTTCTAAGAGTGAAGGTTATAGCAATACAGGTCTACCTCAGGAAACAAGAAAATTCTCAAAGAAACAACCTAACCTTACACCTAAAGGAACTAGTAAAAGAAGAACAAAACCAAATCCAAAATTAGTAGAAGGAAGGAAATAATAAAGCTCAGAACCAAAATAAATGAAATAAAGACTTAAAAAGTAGAAAAGATCAATGGAATTAAGAGATGTTTTTTGAGAAGATAAACACAATTGATAAACCTTTAGCCAGACTCATCAAGAAAAAAAGAGAGGGCCCAAATTAATAAGTTCAGAAATGAAAGAGAAGTTACAACTGACACCACAGAAATACGAAGGATCATAAGAGATTTCTGTGAATAATTATATGCCAACAAATTGGACCACTGAGAAGAAATGAATATATTTCCAGAAATGTACAATCTTCCAAGACTGAATCAGGAACAAACAGAAAATCTGAACAGACCCATTACCAGTAATGAAACTGAAAACAATAATTTTCAAAACTCAACAAACAGAAGTCCAGGACCAGACAGCTTCACAGGTGAATTCTAACAAATTTAAGGAAGAGTTAACCATCCTTCTCAAATTATTCTAAAAAATTAAAGAGGAAGGAATGCTTCCAAACTCATTCTTTGAGGTCAGTATCACTCTGATTCCTAAACCAGACAAAGACACCACAAAAAAAAAAAAAAATTATAAGCCAGTATCACTGAAGAATAGAGATGTAAAAATCCTCAATAAAATATTAGTAAACCTAATTCAATAATACATTAAAAGGATCATATATCATGATCAAGTGAGATTCATCCCAGGCATACAAGGATAGTTCAGTATCCACAAATCAATCAATATGATACACCACATTAACAAACTGAAGAATAAAAATTATATGATCATTGCAATAAACACTTTGCAATAAAAACTTTTGACAAAATTCAACATCAATTTATGATAAAAACTCTCTACAAGTGGGTATAGAAAGAATACCACACCAAAATAAAGGCCTTATCTGACAAACCCTCTGACAACATCATACTCAAGAGTGGAAAGCTGAAAACATTTCCTCTAATATAAGGAACAAGACAAAGATGTCCACTCTTGCCAATTGTATTTAACACTGAATTGCAAGTCCTAGCCACAGCAATCAGACAGGAATAAGAAATAGGGCTTCCCTGGTGGCACAGTGGTTGAGAGTCCGCCTGCCAATGCAGGGGATGCGGGTTCGTGCCCCGGTTTGGGAGGATCCCACATGCCGTGGAGTGGCTGGGCCCGTGAGCCATGGCGGCTGAGCCTGCGCGTCCGGAGCCTGTGCTCTGCAATGGGAGAGGCCACAACAGTGAGAGGCCCGCGTACCGCAAAAAAAAAAAAAAAAAAAAAAAAAAAAAAAAAAAAAAGAAATAAAAGGAATCCAAATTGGAAAGGAAGAAGTAAAATTGTCACTTTTTGCAGATGAAATGATGCTATACTTAGAAAACTCTAAAGACTCCATCAAAAAACTATTAAATGAATTCAGTAAATTTTCGGGATACAAAATTAATATACAGAAATCTGTTGTTTCTATACACTGACAACAAGCTATCAGAAAGAGAAATGAAGAAAACAATCCCCCTTACAATTACATTGATAAGAATAAAATACACAGGAATAACCTAATCAAGAGGGTAAAAGGCCTATATTCTGAAAACTATAAGACACTGATGAAAGAAACTGAAAACAACACAAAATGAAAGATATACCATGCTCACAGATTAAAAGAATTAATATTATGAAAATATGCATGCTACTCAAGGTGATTTACAGATTCAGGGCAATCCTTATCAAAATACCAATAGCATTTGTCACAGAACTAGAACAAATAATCCTAAAATTTGTACAGAACCACAGAAGACCCAACATAGCCAAAGAAATCTTGAGAAAGAAGAACAAAGCTGTAAGTATTACACTCTCTAGTGTCAAACTATAATACAAAGTTACATTCATCAAAATAGTATGGTACTGGCACAAAAACAGACACAGACACACAGATCAATGGAACAGAATAGAGAGCCCAGAAATAAACCCATTCTTATACGGTCAATTAATCTATGACAAAGGAGGCAAGAATACACTATGAAGAAAAGACAGCCTCTTCAATAAATGATGGTGAAAAAACCTGGACAGCTGCATGCAAAAGAATGAACCTGGACCATTTTCTCGCATCATATATGAAAATAAACTCAAAATGGATTAAAGACTTTAATGTGAGACCTGATACCTTAAAACTCCTAGGAAAAAACATAAGCAGTACACTCTTTGACATTGCTCTTAGCAATATTTTTTTGGATCTGTCTCCACAGGCAAGGGAAACAAAAGCAAGAATGAAGAAATGGGACTATATTAAACTAAAACACCTTTTCACAGTGAAGAAAACCATCAACAAAATGTAGAGTCAGCCTATTGACTAGGACGAGATATTTGCAAACAACATACCTGATAAGGGGTTAATATCCAAACTATATAAAGAACTCATATAACTCAATGTAAACAAATCTGATTAAAAAATAGGCATAGGACCTAAACAGACATTTTTCCAAAGAAGATATGCAGATGGGCAACAGACACATGAAAAGAAGTTCAACATCACTAATCATCGGGGAAATGCAAATCAAAACCACAATGAGATGTCACCTCATACCTGTCAGAATAGCTATCATCAAAAACACAACAAATAAATGTGGGAAAAGATGTGGCAAAATGGGAACACCAACATTTGTGCACTGTTGGTGAGACTATAAATTGGTGCAACCACTATGGAAAACAGGATGAAGTTTCCTCAAAAAATTAAAAATATAACTACCATATGATCCAGCAATTTCACTTCTGGTTATTTACCCAAAGAAAACAAAAACACAAATTCAAAAAGACAGGGCTTCCCTGGTGGCGCAGTGGTTGAGAGTCCGCCTGCCGATGCAGGGGACACGGGTTCGTGCCCCGATCCCGGAAGATCCCACATGCCGCGGAGCGGCTGGGCCCGCGAGCCATGGCCGCGGAGCCTGTGTGTCCAGAGCCTGTGCTCCGCAACGGGAGAGGCCACAGCAGTGAGAGGCCCGCGTACAGCTAAAAAAAAATAATAATAATAAAAAAAAAAGATATATGCACCCCTATGTTGACTGAGCATAATTTACAACAGCCAAGCTATGGAAGCAACCTAAGTGTCCATTGACAGATGAATGGATAAAGAAGATGTGGACTACATATGCAACGGAATATTACTCAGCCATAAAAAGAACAAAATCTTGTCATTTGCAACAACATGGGTGGACCTGGAGGGTATTAAGCTAAGTGAAATAAGTCAGACAGAGAAAGACAAATACTGTATGATCTACTTGCATGTGGAATCTTAAAAAACAAAACAAAATGAAAACAGACTCATAAATACAGAGAAAGAAAGGCTGGTTGCCAGAGGGGAGAAGCAGGGGGCATGGGCAAAATAGGTACAGGGAATTAAGAGGTACAAACTTCCAGTTATGAAACAGTCACAGGGATGTAATTACAGCACAGATGATATGGTCAATAACACTGTAATAACTGTGTATGGGGACACATGGTTACTAAACTTATCATGGTGATCATTTCGTAATGTATTTAAATGTCAAAATCACTATGTAGTACATCTGAAACTAACAGAATATTGCTTGCCAACTATATTTCAATTTTAAAAAGAAAGGAATTTACAGAAAATAAAGAAATGCGCAAAAGACCTGAAAAGGTACTGCACAGAAGAGTTTGTCCAACTGGCTAAGAAGAAAATGAAAGGGTATTCAAAATGATTAGTTATCAGAGAAACGCCAATTAAAGCCACAATGCTATACAATTACACACCTATCAAAATGGCTAAAATCAAAAGGATTAGCAATATCAAGTGTTGACAGGTATGCTAAACAACTGGAACACTCAAGAACGGCAGATGGTTACATGAATATGTTCAATTTATAAAAATCTTTTGAACTGTGTATTTAAGATTTATGTATTTTAACATACATATTTAAGTTATACTTAATTATAAAGGCTTATAACAATTACTTATCCATTCTAAAGTGATTATGTTTTTTAATATTAATATTTCCCATCCAAAGCATCGTATATCTTTCCATTTGTTGCAAAGCTGTTACATGATTAAGATTTTTTTCTTTCCCACAAAGGTCCTATATATTACTTACATTAATTTAATATAGGACACTTGCCTGAATGGAAGAGTGTCACCCCACCACAAGATGGGTTGTGGGGATCAGCATGCACCTTTAATTCATCAAATTGGTCTTCTCCTCACTTTTTCTATTTTATGCAAAAAGTAGTATAAATAACATGTAAATTTCTCACTTGAGACAATGAACAAATTTTAAGATGACCTAAAAGCTGATAAAGTCCTGAATTCAGAAAACATCAATACAACTCTGATGTAATTAAAAGAATTTCAAAATAGATTTAAAGCAATTAGGTTGCTCATAAACTTGATAAACAGCATTATAAATTTCCAGAAATGACTATGGGGGAGCTAATTAATTTTAGACGGTGTAGAAGCCCAAAAGTATAAAGAAAATCACCTGAGTAAACTCCATTATGTTAAAACAGAAACACTTAAATGACAGAGAGTGCTATTCATGTCCAACTCTAATAAACACTGAAAAGGGAAGGAAGAGAAGAGAGTTGAAGCAGCTGAATTTGACCTTGTTGTTCTGAGGGTGGAAGTGTGAAAAGAGATAATATATACAGCTTTAAAAAGTGGTGCACACACAAACACCATTTAAACAAGAACTTAAATTTCCAAAAGATATTTCATTAACATAAACATTACTAGAATGCTATAGACAAATACGGAAATCAAACATGCAATAATTTTTTAATTCAAATAATTTTTTAATCAGTGGAAAAAATGTCATGTATTTCAAAGCAGATAGCTTCCCACCAAAATTCAGAAGAGTCTATATATTCTATGAAGCATAATAACTGAGACCAATTCAAGAAATAGGAGATGTCACTGGGAGCTCCTCAAGGGCAAGGACCCAGTGCACACTGTGGCATATGGCACACACTAGCTGAATGAGTAAAAGGTGAGATCATAAGAAAGCAACCAAAAAAGCTACGCTGGAGATGAGAAACTGTCTTCTACTGGGTAAGTTTACTACTTCCATTATTAGGCTGGAGTCCTTCCACTACTTAGGCTACCTCTTTAATCCTGCTTTTCAGAACAGGAAATCAAAACATCAAACATTGGCAAACTGATCACTCAGTTCAGAGTGAATTTTTAAACATTTGTAAAAAATTGATTTCCTTCAAATAACAACACAGAGCATAATGTGTCCCTTCCTCACAGACAAATAGGCGCCTATTAAAAGATCATGTATAGTTTGACCAGGTTTTGATTTTTTAAATCTACAATATCAGAGTTAGAGGTCTGCTTTAACATTCAGGGCTCCAAGCCCCCTTTCTTTATAGTTTATAAGATGTTCAAGTAAGAACCTTACTGAATAAAGGAATAAAATAGGAGAAAACATCCCGCAGAAGCTAGTTCTCATGAAAATGCCTCAAATACCATTAACGGATTTACTGCACTAATCCCATAAACTGATTTGGGATTAGTTTTTTGGAAGGTGAATAGGGCAGATTCATATCCCGGTTGAAAGCTTCAAGCTAGAAATCCATTTGGACACACTCTGTTCTTTATTCCTTCTGAGTGTCGCAGCCACTTGAACTTGGCTTAGTGAGAATCTAGAAGAGTTGCCTTGAGTCCACGTCTCCTCCACTTGCTCTTATCTTCAAATAGAAGCCACCCTCCAGGACCTCTGGTGAGCTCTGGAGATGAAGTTAGGCCACGACAGCGGCTTAAACATTCAAGATGCAATCTGCCAGGATAATTAAAGTATGTGCTTCTTTTAAGGACAACTTTTCTCTTCTTTTTTTTTTTTTTTTTTTTCTTTTTGCGGTATGCGGGCCTCTCACTGTTGTGGCCTCTCCCGTTGCGGAGCACAGGCTCCGGACGCGCAGGCCCAGCGGCCATGGCTCACGGGCCCAGCCGCTCCGCGGCATATGGGATCCTCCCAGACCGGGGCACGAACCCGTATCCCCTGCATCGGCAGGCGGACTCTTAACCACTGCGCCACCAGGGAGGCCCTCTCTTCTTTGATATATACTATTATTCTAGGAACCAGCAAATTTGAAAAATATGAAAGTTTCAAACTTTTCTTAGTACTATAAAGTGGTGAACCCAGGCATCTCATATGTGGAAAAAGCAAAGAGAATCTCTGCAGTATTGTGTTCTGCAGGTTGCATGTTTTTGTACATACATGTTCAAAAATACCAACTTGTACATTTTGCTCTTATATTTTCATCTTCTTGAGTCTGAAAGGTTCCTGATTTTTAAAACTCCTCTATGAAAATGTAAAAAATTCACTTGAATAGCAAATTTAACGCCCTTGTATCATATCAGATACAAGGGTATCTGATATCATATCAGGTATCATATCAGATATCATATCAGAATGCCACAGACACAGGTATCATATCAGAACGCCACAGACACAGGTATCATATAAGAACGCCACAGACACAGAAGCAAGCAGTGTTATGTCAAGAACAACGGAAACAAGGGGCTGGAATAAAGCTGTTTATATAAATTGGAAAATAAAGTCTAATTTTTTTCTCTCCTTTTCTTGAAACTGAAGTCACATTAACACTGATGCCAGTGAAAAGTTGGTGGCAAATACACTAATCTAGAGGTAAGGAAATAACTTTCAAAACTGGTCTTTTCCATGTTCTGCCCCCTTTCTGACTGTCTAACCTTAATGACTGCTCCATAAGAATAATGAGAAATAGCCCTATCTTACTGCTGAATAGTACATCTTTGTTTATAAAAGGTTCATTTTTTTATGCTGTATGGGGAAGAAGCTCTAGTGTAAAAACAAAATTCTCAAGAATTAGCATCACAAATAGTAGAACACTTCTTAATGTAAAGTGAAATAAATTCAAGACTGGGGTGGTGTTATATACTCACAGTTCAAAACATAGCTGAATCACTCTATCTTCACAATTAATGAATATCTGAGGATAGAAGAGCCTTTGCAGGGATTTGCGGATAACCGCATTCAAATATGAAAATAATTTCTGCATCTTATTCAAAATAACCATTCCCATCAAACTTAAAGTGTATTTCCAAATGTATATTATCTGATAGGCTGGCAATGTCTTCTCTTACGTATTGCTGCAGTAAGAATATTGGCAGGGGAAAACTATTTTGGAGGTTGTAACAGTCCTACAGGGGAAACTATCAAATCCTATTTCCACACTCTCCTATTATTTTTCGTAATGAATTCAGCCCCTTATTTTACCTATTAGTTCTCCATTCCTCATCTTTCAAGCTCTACTAATAAGAAGGCTGATGCACATTAACCACTTGAAGAACTGTTTTTAACCTATTCTTTGCTCTCTATACTCAATACCTGGATATTCTGAATTAAAGTACGAAAGAAAACCAATCAGTAAATACTTACACTATTGTCTCAATGACCTCAGAAACCAAATAAAACACCAACTCTACACTTTAGCACTCATGGTTTATGCATTTGTGCCATGCAAAATAATTTTAACAGAGAATTTTATGGTAAACCAAAGGAGCTACAAATAGAGATAGGGAAGGTGGTCAAGGATAGAAACATGAAAAGGAAACCTATGACTCAGACCTTAGAAACACATAAAAACTAAGCTAGGCAGCCACAGGACGGTTTTGTGTGGGATTATTTTTACAACAGTGATGAATTAGTATACCAAATATTCAAGTATGTCTCTACATTTTCAATTAAAGTAAACTTCATTTTGGAACCCATTCTCCTATTTCTAAAAGTAATTTTTTGATATTTACAGTGCTTAATATTTACTTGGGTTAAAAATATTTATCCCGGGCTTCCATGGTGGTGCAGTGGTTGAGAGTCCGCCTGCCAATGGAGGGGACACGGGTTCGTGCCCCAGTCTGGGAAGATCCCACATGCCGTGGAGCGGCCAGGCCCATGAGCCATGGCTGCTGAGCCTGCGCGTCCGGAACCTGTGCTCCACTACGGGAGAGGCCACAACAGTGAGAGGCCCGCATGCCGCAAAAAAAAAAAAAAAAATATATATATATATATATATATATATATATTTATCTCAAGTTAAATTATTTTCTATAATTATATTTTAATACATGATAACTAATTCTTATGTTACTTATTATAAAGTATTTTTAGATTTTGAACAATAATCAAAAATAAAAATAAATGTTGGCTGACATAAATTTAGGAGTCACAGTTCTGTGACTATTATAAATCTATTCATTGTTGGTATGGAAACTGTTTACTTACTAGAGTGTTCAATTAGCTCAAACAAGGGTCAGGAAACTATGGCTCACAGGCCAAATGCAGCCTGTGGCATGTTTCTGTATGGCCTGTGAACTAAAAATGGTTTTTACATTCTTAAAGAGGAAGGAGGAAAAGGTAGAGGAGTAGAAAAATGAGCAGGATGAGGAAGAGAAAACAAAAAGGAGGGAGATATTGTATGTGGCCCATAAAACCTAAAATATTTACAGAATAATGTCCTTTACAGAAAATGTAAATGTACCAAAAAATGTACCAAACCTAGATTATCACCTTCACGCAATAATCCAGAAGAAAAACAAGCCTCTGTGCTAATAACTATGAACATAACATATCCCTTTAATGTTATGTTTATGTAATACATATGTAATCTATGTTCTCAAGGCTTTCCCATACTATTATCTCCACTCGTGCTCTCTCATGTAAATTTGTCAAACTGAACTTGTGAATGATCAGTTCTCGAGTTCCTTACTAAGTCTCCACCATTTACCCAGTTGGGTCAAAACGGTGCTGGAGAATGTGGCAACTGTAAGTCGTGCTTGGACTCAGTCACTCTCTGCCTCTCTGCTCCAGTGTCCTCTATTGGAACATCTGGTTTCAATGACTTAAGCATAAGGCTTAAAGCCTCTTGCTACCGAGAGCATCTGCAATGCATCTGCAAAACCCTAGCTTTTCCCAACCCTTTGTTTAGTGGTATGTTAAACCTCTGAACCTGTCATTAGAGAACTTCCATTCTTTGTAACCCTATTTAAAACCAGATAAATTCACTTTCAGCTGCAAGATGGTGAGATAGCAGTGTCATCCAATAGGTTGCCAGGTTATTCCCACAGATCTCATCTCTACAGATTGGTGAGCCAAGTGTCCCAATGTTTAGTTCTTTTACTGAAAGGCCATTTGAATTCAAGGGAACCTAAGTTATTACTTACACTTCTTAAATTGTCAGCATACTGTCCCTTTTCTTTTGCTAAAGCATATCTTAAAGTAACTTGTCTTTCACTCTGGGGCCCAAGATTCAAATCTAATTCAAGTCAGCATATGTATTACCCCTGACAGTCAGTTAACAGTCCAGATTCAAAACATCACAGAGATGTTTGGGACTCAAAGTCTACCCATATTATCGATTTTGATTTGCCTGTAAGCTTGTTGGAGAGGCATGAAAGCAAAGTTATCCTAAAGCCTAGGATAATGGGAAAATGGCCACCAAGTAAAAGTTTAAATATACCAATATGGACAAGTTTGTAGAAGTGTAGGTGCTGTTGATTATTGGGACTTGAGGCTCTGCCAGTAATTCACTTGGGGCATCAAAAATACCATGTTTAGGGCTTCCCTGGGAGCGCAGTGGTTGAGAGTCCGCCTGCCAATGCAGGGGACACAGGTTCATGCCCCGGTCCAGGAAGAACCCACATGCCGCGGAGCGGCTGGGCCCGTGAGCCATGGCCGCTGAGCCTGCATGTCCGGAGCCTGTGCTCTGCAATGGGAGAGGCCACAACAGTGAGAGGCCCGCATACCGCAAAAAAAAAAAACAAAAAAAAAAACATGTTTAAAGATATTTAGATATCCATCCCACCTGGCATAACAAAGATGTGTTCTCTAAAACTTTTTAAATTGATCTTTATTCATCCAAGAACTGGGCATAATGTAAAGAGTCATAAGTATGGTTGGTTGGAAATATATATTTAAACCTTTTAAACATATTTTTTTTTTTTTTTTTTTTTTTTTTTTTTTTTTTTTTTTTTGCGGTATGCGGGCCTCTCACTGTTGTGGCCTCCCCCGTTGCGGAGCACAGGCTCCGGACGCGCAGGCTCCGGACGCGCAGGCTCAGCGGCCATGGCTCACGGGCCCAGCCGCTCCGCGGCACATGGGATCCTCCCAGACCGGGGCACGAACCCGTATCCCCTGCATCGGCAGGCGGACTCTCAACCACTTGCGCCACCAGGGAGGCCCTAAACATATTTTATGCATATACTATTTTATCAAATTTTCTCACACTGAATTTCTGACAAGTGACATATTCAGTAAGTTGTTATGTATCTTCTATATGCAAGTCACTCTTGTAGATATACAGAAATTCCAAATATGAGTAAGACATTACGCTGTTATTAACAGATTTAAAATGTGGGCCAAATTATATACGAGCACAACTATATACAATAGAAACAATAAAACTAGTTGCTTAAAGATGATGTGAAGTTCTATAACGGTTCTGAAAATAAATCAGATTTTGAACAGGAAAAGAATAGGAAATCCCTCACAGAAATGTGAAATCTGTGTTAAGGCCCGATAGACCAGGAATATTCAATAATAAAATGGATCAGAAAGAATTCTTAGACCAAGAGAATAGCAAAGAAAAAAGGAAGAAAGTTGAATAAGCAAAGAGCATATCTGGGCAAGTATACTTGACTACAACACAGGATATGTTAGATAAGGAAAAGAGGGATCAAATCTAATACGGAAGCTTGAATGACTCACTAAGCAGCTTAGAAATTACTCAGTGGCCAATATGAGATCACTAAAGTTTTCTCATAAGGTAAAGATACTATTTCTTCAAAATATTTGTTGGGTTCTTCCTCCACATCAGGGCAGACATAGCCCATGAGTTTAAGGATCTTGTGGTCTAATGGAAAGACAGAAAAAGCAAATACAATGTAAGGTGATATAATTTATTATACACCCATTTATGATAAAATCTCTTCAGAAACTGGGCAAAGAGGGAACCTACCTCAACATCATAGAGGCCATATACATGAGAAGCTCACAGCAAACATCATTCTCAATGGTGAAAAACTGAAAGCATTTCCTCTAAGATCAGGAACAAGACAAGGATGCCCACTCTCGCCACTATTATTCAACATAGATTTTGGGAGTCCTAGCATGCAATCAGAGAAGAAAAAGAAATAAAAGTAATACAAATTGGAAAAGAAAGAGCTATCACTGTTTGCAGATAACATGATACTATACATAGAAAATCCTAAAGATGCCACCAGAAAACTACTAGAGCTAGTCAATGAATTTGGTAAAGTTGAAGGACACAAAATTAATGCACAGAAATCTCTTGCATTCCTATACACGAACAATGAAAGATCAGAAAGAAAATGAAGGAAACAATCCCATTCTCCACAGCAACAAAAAGAATAAAATACCTAGGAAGAAACCTACCTAAGGAGACAAAAGACCTGTATGCAGAAAACTATAAGACACTGATGAAAGAAATTAAAAGTGATACAGATGGAGAGATATACCATGTTCTTGGATTGGAAGAACCAACATTGTGAAAACGACTGTACTACCCAAAGCAATCTACAGATTCAATGTAATCCCTATCAAACTACCAATGGCATTTTTCACAGAACTAGAACAAAAAATTTCACAATCAGTATGGAAACACAAAAGACTCCAAACAGCCAAAGCAATCAAGAAACAAAAAACAAAAAAACGGAGCTGGAGGAATCAGACTCCCTGACTTCAGACTATACTACAAAGCTACAGTAATCAAGACATGGTACTGGCACAAAAACAGAAATACAGACCAAAGGAACAGGATAGAAAACCTGTAAACCCACGCACCTACAGTCAACTAATCTATGACAAAGGAGGCAAGGATATACAATGGAGAAAAGACAGTCTCTTCAATAAGTGGTGCTGAGAAAACTGGACAGCTACATGTAAAAGAATGAAATTAGAACACTCCCTAACACCGTCCATACACAAAAATAAACTCCAAATGGATTAAAGACAAAAATGTTAAGACCAGAGACTATAAAACTCTTAGAGGAAAACACAGGAATCTTTTTTTAACCCACCTCCTAGAGTAATGAAAATAAAAACAAAAATAAACACATGGGACCTAATGAAACTTAAAAGCTTTTGCACAGCAAAGGAAACCATAAACAAGATGAAAAAACAACCCTCAGGATGGGAGAAAATATTTGCAAATGTATCAACGGACAAAGGATTCATTTCCAAAATATACGAACAGCTCATGGAGCTCAATATCAAAAAAACAAACAACCCAATCCAAAAATGGGCAGAAGACCTAGATAGACATTTCTCCAAAAAAGACATACAGATGGCCAAGAGGCACTTGAAAAGAGGCTCAACATCACTAATTATTAGAGAAATGCAAATCAAAACTACAATGAGGTATCACCGCACACCACTTAGAATGGGCATCATCAGAAAATCTACAAACAACAAATGATGGAGAGGGTGTGGAGAAAAGGGAACCCTCTTGCACTGTTGATGGGAATGTAAATTGATACAGTCACTATGGAGAACAGTATGGAGGTTGCTTAAAAAACTAAAACTAAAATTACCACATGACCCAGCAATCCCACTACTGGGCATATACCCAGAGGAAACCATAATTCAAAAAGACACATGCATCAGAATGTTCACTGCAACACTACTTACAATAGCCAGGACATGGAAGCAAACTAAATGCCCATCAACAGATGAATGGACAAAGAAGATGTGGTACATATATACATGGAATATTACTCAGCCATAAAAGGAAATGAAATTGGGTCATCTGTAGAGACGTGGATGGACCTAGAGACTCATACAGAGTGAAGTAAGTCAGAAAAATAAAAACGAATATCGTATATTAATGCATATATGCAGAATCTAGAAAAATGGTACAAATGAACCGGTTTGCAAGGCAGAAATAGAGACACACACGTAGAGAACAAACGTATGGACCCCAAGGGGGGAAAGGAGGGAGTGGGATGAATTGGGAGATTGGGATTGACATATATATACACTAATATGTATAAAATAGATAACTAATGAGAACCTGCTGTATAGCACAGGAAACTCCACTTCACTTCACTGTACAGTAGAAACTAACACATTGTAAAACAACTATACCCCAAGTAAAAAAAAATTTATTATTGAAGTTGGCAGAAATTGTCTTCAGTAAAATAAATCTGAAAACAACTAATTAATTATGCAGAGACTGATAAAAGGGAGAGAGGCTACAGCAATGAGAGGCAGTGGGGTGCCCTGGAGAAGCATCCAAAGTTTGGAACTCAATAACTCTAGATCTGAATTGCAGCACAACCACTTACTAGCTGTGTAACTTTGAACAACTTGCTTAACCTTTCTTAGGTTGATTTTCCACAACTATAGGATGAGTTAATGGTGCTTACCTCCTAGGGACTTGTGACCATTAAATGAGATAATGCATGAAAAGCACTTGGCACTAAGTAGGCAATCAGTAGCGGTAGTAATTATTACAACATCCCAGGTGAAAGGTAATGAAAGCGGCAGTGGGGTGCTGTCAATGAGAACATAAAGGAAAGAGTGGAAGGAAAGTGTGCTAGAAAAGCACACTCTGTAGCAGCAGATCTCAGACTAGGTTGTGCCTATTTTAAACAGCACATGTTTCCTTGTCTCATCCAAACAGATTCTGATTCAAGGAGGGAAGGGTGAGAAAAACCAAGTGATTCTTGGTTTACAGTCCAGCTTTTGAGAAACACTACGTTACAGGACTTGGTCGCTGACTGGCTGAAGGAGAAAAATAAAAGGATTCAAAGATGCTCAGAGCAGGTGTTATTAATCCAAAGATAGTGATTCCTCAAAATGCTATGGGATAGAATTCAAAGAGTTTAGGAACCACCCTTGTATACATGTTTGTATAAATGTTTGCTGAGAAGAAAATCCACAGCCTTTATCAGATACTCAAAGGGATTTCTATTCCAGAAAGTTTTATTTCATGATTTAGAGATTGTGGTTTATCCGGGATAATGTTTAGCAATAGAAATGGAACAGTCAGAACAACTTGGTCAGTCTGGGATGCATCTTGCTTGCAACTGATTATGTGACCAGGTATTAGGTATAGACTCTGTTCTGGAAGGTAAATTAGGAAGCATCTGTGGAAGAAGGAGGAGGAACACCACAGGAATGGGGGGAAATCTTCAGAAGGAAAAATGAGGGGAGAAAATAGAAGGTGTCCAGACCTAAGAATCTGGATAACGGCTACAGAGAGTAGATAAAGAATGAGTCGCGGGCTTCCCTGGTGGCACAGCGGTTGAGAGTCCGCCTGCCGATGCAGGGGACACGGGTTCGTGCCCTGATCCGGGAAGATCCCACATGCCGCGGAGCGGCTGGGCCCGTGAGCCATGGCCGCTGAGCCTGCGTGTCCAGAGCTTGTGCTCCGCAACGGGAGAGGCCACAACAGTGAGAGGCCCGCGTACCGCAAAAAAAAAAGAATGAGTCGCCAGTGGAGGAGACCAAGAAATAGAGATCTGAGTTCAATCCGGAAAGCCAAGGGAAGTGAAAGTTTCAAAAATGAGAGAAGGTCAACAGTATTAAACTGTGCAGAAAGAAGATACTGAGAGCCAAGAGAAGGGTATCAGAGTTGCTTATTCAGTCATTAGCAACGTCAGGAGCACAGTTTCCCAAGAGGAGACTGGGGTTGGGTTGCAAAGGGTTAATGAAGTAACGAGGGAGTATTAATTAAAATACTTGTTCTAAGTTCATAAATTACAACATTTTCTCTGAATAAGACAGGACGTAAAAGCCTCTTTGAATTCTCATCCCACTGAAATTCCGTTTAAATAGCTTACTCTAGCAGCTAAAGATCCACAACCCGGGGCGGGGGAGGGGGAAGAAAGACCACTCCGGTGCAGCCTTAGGCTTAACAACTTGAGTTTTCCATTTCCAAATGACGACTATCCCCAGTAGCCACAGAGAGTGATTCAAACGCCAATTACTTCTGTGTGCCTCTATCCCCTTCCTGGTCTGATTTGTGGTGAAGGCTAAGCACAGAGGGAAAACGTCAAATAAAACATTTGCCGTCTCCATAAAATACCCTCACATTACAGGAGGATCATCCTGCTTCTTTTAACTAGCTAAAAACTGACCTTCCCTAGCTCAGAGCTGCCTGTAAGAGTCCCAGGACAGGTTGTTCTGACATTCTTTTAACATCATCTCATCATCACAGCCAAAACTAATCACAAGAATATTACCCGTTGACAGGTGCAGTTATTCTGTCAATTAAATCAGATGGTTAAATCAAAGTGTGCCCCAAATCTCTCTTGTTTGCATTATCCATATTGGCGTTTCTTGGCCATGGTTCATTGCTGGCTGGAAGTCATCCAGCCCCCACAGAGTCACTTTGCAATATTGTGCCAGCAAGTTTCCATGCTCTGCAGCAGCAACTCCGGTGAGGCCAGAACAGCACTACAGGACTGACCTGGAATGTTACATTGCTTCACTAAGATTTATTAAAAAATGGAAGGAGGAAGACTTAGATCAATGTTTTTGGAATGGAAGGGGATATATCACCTCATGGCTAAGCACAGGCGACACGTGGGCAATGAAGCGAAGATGCTAAAGACAGGCAGTGAAAAAGGCTCAAGGAAGGACAAAACCACCTGCATGCCTCCAGCTTTCAGCCGCTTTTCTAAAACTCCCCTCCACCAAAGTGACCAAAGAAAAGCCTGAGGACTGACTCTTTCTGTTTTTAAGACCATTTCCCCAAGAAGGCATGCAAATATACCCATGACGAGCAATGGAGCCTAAATTCCGAAACATGTTCCCATATTCCTAGAACAGGGAGTGAGTTTATGCAACATTTTGGCCACAGTCACCAATCACAATGTGGCACATGAAGGACAGGTCTAGGATTTTAGTCCCTGGTGTACAGTTGAAGTGCCAGGATATTTTGGCTCCCATTTCAAAATCCCTTGCTTTTTTCAGCCAGTGTCACCACTGAAGCATAGCTATAAAGATGCTTGCTTTTTTGTAGGATGCATTTGAAAAGTAAATAGTTCTGCTTTGGAGAATATGAAAAGAAAACACAAAACTGAAATGGAGAGGTAACGAGTGAAAACAATCTAGGATGTGAATAAGAGGTGACCTGTCAGACTATAACAGTAGAGTCACTGGAGAATGTCATGTCTTCTAAAGGCATGTTTGGGCAAAACTGCAAATTTCATTCTGTGCATTATCTACCTGAAAGGCCCTAATGGCCTCTTGGAAACATTTCAGATTGTCAAACAAACATACATGTAGACTACCGTTTTAAAGCTCACAATTGCATTATCTCACTCAAATGTCAGAAAGTTCTCAAGTTCTGTGAACTGTATTTAGCTTTTATGTCAACGCACATTATCTACCAAAGAAGCTGAGATGATTTTCCATAATGTTTGGGCTAAATACAGTCAGTGGCTTTTGGGAGGTTTGGGGGGTTTTTTGGACAAGCTTTTTAGCTTTAAAGCACGGCATGAGATTTTAGTTACTCAACTCTCATTGATTCTAACGGTTCAGTTCCTATATATCACTTAAAGAGTTTAGATCTGTGATTTATTTTTGAGGACAGTTACAGTTAATCAGATAAATATCTATTCTGGCCAATCTGTAAGGCAGGTATTCTACCCACTTGAGAGAAGCTGTTTTGTAGATCTTTATTTGAGAACTTCGTAAAGAAAAATGTATGTTCTACACCCAAGAGAATTATTTGATCTCCAACTTAGCTAATCAGCATTTAGGACACGGATTGCATATATTAAAAACAGATATTAAGATTGTCAGGAAAAAAAAGCCACCAAATATGCACACTAACCAATCTGAAGGATTTATCATCCAGGAGTTCTGTAATATCACTACAAATTCAGCAATACTAAGTTGCTCCCTGCTGAAGAGGAGGAATGGGAGAAGGATTCTAAAGGACCAGGTGCAGAGCAAGGCTGAGTCTACATTTTACATAATTATTTCTCAAGGATGTAGTCAATAATCAAATAGGATCTATTTCCTAAAGTCTAGTATACAATTTTTTAATGTGAAAGTGATGGTAAAATGTCTCTCAGATGTTCCACTGGCCAGGCTAATATAACAGCCACAACTGATGAGCCAGGTCTAAAGTCAGATGTGAGTGCTGTATCAAAAGGTACAATTTACTGTAGGCTTTTTGTGTTCCAGGCATTGTATGAAGTGCTCTGCGTACGTTATCTTATTTAATATTTGCAACAAATCTGTGGAGTATGATAACACCCATTTAACAGATGAGGAAACTGGGACTCCAAGAGTTTCAGTGAGCTGACCATAACATGTAAGTAAAAAAGCCAGGATTCAAGTTCAAGCTCTTCTGACTCCAAAGCCGAAACACTGAACCTCTATATTCTACTGTTATCCTTGACCATGCTTGGTGTATCCAGATAGGATGGAGATCAATGATTTTATGATAAACTGCCTAAAATTTTACATCCTACTGAAATGCAGAAAGGTACAGTCCCCTTGCATGAGGAAACTATTCCTGATAATTCAAGAATTCAAATTCTAACTCAGAAAGAATCTGAAGAGGAGGGAGTAGGGGAAAGGGAAAGGGAAGGGGAAAGAAAAATGAAAGAAATTAATGTTACAGTAAACTGAGACTCTTAAACTTAGCCACAGTTCTGATTTTGATCATTTTGTAGAAGACTGAGATCTACCTAATTCCTTTCTTTTTGCCATTAAAACCTTGATAATTTTCAAGATGTGTCACCCATTCAAGTGGGAAAAAATGGTTGGACATGATTTCAAATCAATTAAAAATTCAGACTCTAATAAATAGTTTAATCTTTCACAAGGTTCTTGGTTACCAATTTTGGGGTATTCTACTAGCATATATGTTCTACTTTATCCTACCATACTTTAATCTTTCTATATATACATTGTAATATGTCTAATTAACAGTATATAAATAATGTATCTATTAGTTGAGATGAAAATAAGAAATCCCAGGGTTGTCTCAATCTTTTAAAAGTCAACCAAAGCTACTCATTGAGAGAACCTTCTTGTTCTGGGTTCCCAATCCTGGGTACTCCTTCATGAATATGTTCTGCTTAAGTGGATTCTAGCACTGAAGTGGATCTATCTCTAATACAACTCTCAAGAGCATTTGACTTCTGCCCTTTCCAGTTCTCACTCTTGGTGGAAACATTTTCAATTCCTCAAGGTTGACTGCATTACTTTGTAGCACACCCTTAGTTTTAAAAGAAAAAAATTCAATTCCTTTCTTCCGCTTCTTTTTTTTTTTTTTTTTTTTTTTGGTCCATCTCCAGTGTGGAAGCCACTAACCTATTTTTTAAAGGACTCACAAATAAAACTCACCTTATATTCACTCTAATGGTGACGGTATGATCTCATTACCAGCCAACACCATTAAGTGCTCTCCCAATTCTACACATCTAAATCTTCTCTACAGTTTAGAACTTATTTCAATTCCTACCTCTTCCATCAGTATCCTTTATAGAGACTTTCCATAATAACCTCTTTAGGTAAATGATCTTCCATAACCTCTTCTTTTTCTAACCAGTCACGGCCGTCTCTGTCTATATCAAATATTCTATTAGGACATTCAACTGGGTACAATTCAAGGTCTGGAACTGCTCTTTGTTTGCATGGCTCCCCAAAATACAAATCTCTCCATGACAATCATAAACTGAGAACAGACTTTGTTTTGTATTTCTTTCTTATGCTGAATTCAATATCCTAAGAAAAAAAAATGTAAGTCCTTAAAAATTTACCAAATATGTTTCTGGCATGTTGTGAATACAGTAGTGACATAAAAATAGTCGTTGAATTCAAATACAATCCTATCACTTTGGATTACTTTAATTTTCAAGATTCAGCTTCTTGAAGAAATCTCTTCCATCTTCAGATTATTGGCCAACAGGGAAGAAAAGTGTGTTGAAAGCAACACCTTCACATTCGAATGACCACTTTATGTAGGTATTCACACTACCAAAACCCTCTAAGAACACGGCATCCCTAGAGGTTAAGCTGTCACTAAAGAAGGTGCAGAAATGTGAGACTGGACCACTTGAAATGGGCTTCTATGTTCTGGCTCTGGTTTATCCAGTATTAGTTTTGAATGTGGTTGACAACAGACATTGGAAGCTGACTTAACTGAGTATTTATAAAACCCTTACCAGTGGTTCTTATGCTTTTGTGAGGGTTATCAGTCCCATTAAGAATTTGATGAAAGCTCACACTTACTGAAGTAAGTCAGACAGAGAAAGACAAATATCATATGATATCGCTTATATGTGGAATCTAAAAAAAAGGTTATAAATGAACTTATCTACAAAACAGAAATAGAGTTACGGATGTAGAAAATAAACTTATGGTTAACAGGGGGTAAGGGAGCAGGGGTGGGGGGATAAGTTGGGAGATTGGGATTGACATATACACAACTACTATACATAAAATAGATAACTAATAAGGACCTCCTGTAAAGCACAGAGAACTCTACTCAATACTCTGTAATGACCTATATGGGAAAAGAATCTAAGAAAGAGTGGACATATGTATAACAGATTCACTTTGCTGCACACCTGAAACTAACACAACATTGTAAATCAACTATACCACAATAAAAATTTTTAAAAAATGCAGCAGCGAACCCTAAAATTCCTAAAACATGGCCCATGCTTTAATCAGTTTACATAAACCTACTCAACTCAGACTTGACTTTTATTCCTAAGGTCAACTAGGCATAACATCAATGTCAACGAACATGAAAAGAGAGAAGAGGCCCCTGGAATACAGCCACATATTTCAGATTCCATCCCATTTGAGTCTTTTTCTTTGGGTTGAGCCTCGTTACCATTAATTAGTGACTTCACTTGGGAGTAAATGGGTATCAACCATCTGACTTCCATTTGTCAGAAGATTCCTGATAAGAGCAAAAAAATGAATGCATGGTAAATTCTGGACTACCTGCGCTCCCCCAAGGGCTTGGCATATGACTAAGCAAATATACTAGCCCAATGAATCCACCTTTCCAAACGAATGGGCCTGGGTCCAGAAAACACAAATCTTATAAGGTTGCCTGGACTGCCAGCTGCCTCAATTTTAGCACAACGATTTAATGTATTTTAAATAAATGTAACATAAGGAAAAAATGCTTTGTACAAATTGGTCATCTGTTGTTTTTCTGGCTGGCACCATGATTTATGTAATATATCAGTAGAATGACATCTCTCTATCTGTGTCTTGGATAACAAAGTACATATGCAAGTTTCTTTATAGTGCTTTAACCCCCTGATGACTAGAAAGGTCCTACTGACAATTTATTTCTTACATAGCATCTAAGTAAGTTAAAGATGCTGTCGAATATTTGAGTATTTTATTCTTTGCCTGTTCTACTCTCCTTTTCCTGGATACCATCATGTTCCCCACACTCCAGGCTGCAGAATTATTTTTCTCCTTGTGTCCAGAAGTCAGCACTCAAGACTTGGGTGATATCCATCTCTACTCAAACTAGCATTAACTAAATTTTCATAATATCCCAAATTAGTCTTTATTGATTTAGTGCTAATTACAAGGGCCACATGTGTATATTTACTTTCTATTCCTTCTTTTCTCCTCAAGGAAAAAACAGAAATAATATATTCCTCCAGTTTAACAAAGCTTAATGCAATTCTTGTGTGTTTGGTAGAGCACCAACACCAGGGATGACATCAGCACAAATCACTGGAGCATGAACAATTGTTTTTAACCTATTTTGGATCACACATACATATTGTGAAAATCTTACGGAAACTTGGAACCCTCTCCCAAGAGCAATGTATATTTGCTCTTACATAAAATTTTGCATATAATTTCAAGAGGTTCACAAGCCAGAAGAACACAACAATATGATTTTGTATGTCTTTCAATGATAAAGCATTGTTTTAGCTCTCTAATTAATCCCACAGGAATAACATGGTGAATTTGTGTTGTAGCTTGCTTGTAACAATTGTTTCTGGGCTAGTTAGCTTTTTTGGAGCTAATGAGGAAGGGGGTCATAGGTTCAATTCATTTAAGGGTCAGTTGGTTGTCATACAAAGAAAACGTCTTTGCCATATTGGTGGCCCACCATCTTGCAAATTTATGCATTTTTCTCACCAATGAGAGAATGGATGGCTAAGAACAAATCATCAATTCTTCTGGAAGGAAAACTCACAAGTGCTCTTCCTTGCTTTGAGGATATTAATAATTATATAATTATTGGAAGCAGTAACGTGTTATAGAAAGAAGATGAGGGCCAAGGGACCGGAACCAAAGTCTGCCACGAACTAGCTGACTGTGTGACTTTAAGCAAGTTCTTTGGCTTCCCTGGGTCTGTTTTCTCCTTAAATAAGAGGGCCAGACTAGGTAATTAGATTTTGACTCAAAAATTCTAATATTAAGGATCAACGTATAAGAAAAGGATTGCATATAGTAGCAAAAATGAAAGTACATACAACATGGGGAGCCCGTAACAGTATTCAAATGATTCACCAGTAAAACAAGGTTCCCAGAGTAAAGCACTCTTATCCCTGTCATTGATTATGGAGAAACTTAATTCACAACAATGCTACTTACTGGTTTACTTTTATAGTTGACCTACATGAATTTACACTAATAGATACATATATTTCGTGTTGAAATCTATACTCCTTAGCGCCTAAGGGGAAAAAAATACACATCACCAGGAAGTTAACAAAAGAGGAGAACATGATTTTTTATGTATTTAAAACCTTAGTTCAGCAGAAAGGGACAGAAGGAGATCCTGAAAGGAACCAGTCTCTTCCATCAGTCAGAAAATCAGATGGTGTCTCTGTACAGACTGATTAAGCGAAGTACAGATTAAAGCATATATCATTTTTATATGCAACATACTACACACACACACACACACACACACACACACACACACACACACACACACACACACACACCCCTGATAGACACTGTTAAGTCATGTTTCATGGTTTTGGAGTGGGGGAGCTTTGTAATACAAAAAAATGCCTCTATTTTCATTTGGTTTATAGTCTGCTAATTTGGCTACAGAGTTAATGCCCATTTAAGGGAATATGGTGTGGAACAACTGTGCAGCAATATTAAGTGAGGAAGCCATATGTTTCTTAGCCCCGCCATACTGTCTGTGACTGCCCCTCACCCCTTGTGGATTAGCTTTTTCATCAGATAGACCTGCAGTGGGTGGAATGCCTTTTTTACAGGTGTTTGGTGGAGATCACATGCAAACTAAAGATTTCTGAGGGGAGTGGGGCTGTGTAAAAACATCCAGAAATAGCAACTTGTTTTCACTTAAGATGCAATTCACAGAGGTCTGCTTCAGACTCTTAATTTATAGTATTATCTTTATATATCATAAGTGACTGCCTGCCCCTGGATAGCTGACACAGTGCCCAGAATATTCAGAGCTGTCTGGTTTTGATCATGCTGTAGTTTGTCTAGAAAAGTATTAGAAGCAAACTTATTACACCACTAGATTGTAACCAAAACTGAAAGTGTATTCCATCAAAGAGACTGCTTCACGTTAAATGCCAAGAAAGGGTACACTTTCTGGTGAAAAGATTAAAACATAATGAATTGTTAAATACACCCACAATACAAAACCACTTTTTGCAAGTTGTCACTGTAGTCTCCTGTAATCTGCTATGTTTTGGTACCATCTGAAATACTGCAGCAATAGGCAGAAACATACAATAAAGTCAAGAGGGTCCTCAACTAAGCAGAAGGTTAAACATGGACACGGACAACTCCCGTCATCTGAGATTACATTATCGTGGTTTCCTTGAGCTCGAGAGAATTCTCTTCCACTGACTCATTTGCTTCCCAAATTAAAGTGTAGGTGTGCACAGCCTCAAAGAGAAAATCAAACAAGAGAGAGGGTATAAAAACAATACAACTGGAGAAGCATGAGGTTTATATTTTTATGCTAACATGCTGATAAGAAAAGGGCTCCATTTAGGGAGCAATAAAGAAGGGGGTGCAGGGGGGAGGCTGTGAGCAGATCTCAGTGAAAAACACAGAAGCTTTCTATGCAGATGGGGGATTTAAAAGAAGTAAAATGATAACCACATAGTCAAGAGACTAGAAAAGAGACCTTGATGTTTGATAGTTGTAATAACCTGCAGAGTGCTCTAATGGCTCGGGGATCAGGTGCAGAGCTACAGCAATAACGAGAACTGAATAATTATCTCGGCCATATCTGTATCACCAAAGTCCCAGCGTATGAGCTATATAAGGAGGCTTCTGCTGCCTCTCCAAGATTTCCTGAAATGTTAAATCACTGATTTGGGAGCACTTCCAGCATTAGTACTGCCCAGTTAGAAAGAAATAAAGCCCAGAATTCTCCTGTGGCAGTTCTAATGTCTTTGTTAATTATGAATTATGGGTAAACATGCAGACTCACAGAGGTCACGGCTGTCAGCAACAATAGTTTTCAAGAAGGATTTTTACGAGGGTCTTTTTCACTCCACCATAATGTCCATTTTATATACATAAACAGAGCCAGGCTTACAAAAAATGGTGTTTGCTTTTTAGGGGAGTTGTATTTTTTTTTCTCTTTTTCTCCCTCCCCTCCCCTTGTGTAGAGGCATGTAAACACAGCCAAAGCAAAGCAGTGCCTAACTAGAGTTCTCCTCTGTGACTGACAACAGCTGTACCATTCCAAGGACTAGGCAGCAAGAGTCGCTGGGGCTGAGGCTGGGTTAATGATCAGACACTGAAAACCACCTCTTCTTGTTAAGAAAGTAAGCGGCCAGTTGGGTAACCCATCTGCAGTGGTCACCTTTCACATACAATGGAAAAACAAAAGCTGAATACAGTATGCTTGATTAACCTCACTTAAATGGCAATGCTAATCTCAAATCTATCCCAAGAGCGTATATAAACAGGATTAAAATTATATTGTGTGTGGATCCTGCCCAACAAAAGCAACTGGCACAAAATCATTTTAATTAGGTGGCAATGGCTGTAACTCATTCAACTTTGGCATTAATCCTTTGTGTCCCAAAGAACTTCTGGGCCTTTCTATATGACAGTGTCAGTGTGGAATAAAGGAGATGAACAGTGGATAGCAAATCACTCTTGCACCTCAGCTTCACACAGTGTGTGTCGGCATGTTGACAGTGTGTTTACACAGTACAACCAGATCAAAATTTGATTAGAATATTCAGAAAATCTATGACCATCTTTGTACTTGACTTTTTCCAGGTAGACAATATATCTAGAAAAATGGCTTGGTAAATTTTACCATGCTGACCTTCAAACCATCAAATAATGTTAGCATTAGTACTCACTTAGGAGGCGATTTTCTTGGCACGTGGCAAACTTAGGAAATACATTAACCTCTGGATATAGGAAAACTAGATTTCAGTGTCAGGCCCACTTCATTTCTCTTTCTGCCCTTTCTTCTCCTGGTCCATTTAAATGACATTTTCTCATCATGGGGCCTATGAGTCCTTTCCAGGTTCTAGCTCAGAACAGATGTCACAGTGCAACCCCCCACTGACCTATCTTGGTAAAGGTCCTTTGTTACTTGAACCGACTTTTAAGATGAAGGCCAATGCAAGGTTAATCACACCTCAGATCACATAGAGAAGGCTCATTGTAAAAAAAAAAAAAACTTTTCCTCTTCAGTTTTACAGAGACCACAGAAATGAGATGAAATCAAAGGCTCAGAAAACACACTGGTAACTCCAATATCCAGAAGAGGGTTCCGCCCAGCCCAAGTGCTTACCAACAATGCAGTCTCACTGTATACACCTGAGTTACTTGCTAGCCCTTCCATTTTAAGGAACATCATCCTATTTTCAAATGTTTCCTAGTAAAAATAGCATCCAAGAGACCCTTCTCAGTCAATTCAGAAGGGTACGTAAAGAAGAGACCCACAGACATTGCTCCCAGTCCCCAGGTTCCCCTCTAAGGCCTAGATGAGCCCAACATTTCTCTCTGCCCTGCTAAAGAGAAAGGGCAACTAGAGGCACGGCACTTTTTTTTTTTTTCTTTTTTTTTTACGAGAACTCATAAGAAATTTATGAAACCAATGCATATTGAATATCTACCATGGAATAAGCAGTGCCTTCCCAATCACCCCATGAACCTACTACACCACAGGGTTCCTCAACCCTGGGGAGCTTTGAGATAGTACCTCTACCTGGGCCTCACCCCCAAGGATACTGATACAACTGGATATGCAGTCAACACATATCTGTCATTGTTATTATTAACATCACTATGTAGATAACAAAGTGATTAACCAATCAGTAAAAAAAGGGAATCTGTTCCTGGCTTCAACTGGAAATTCCTAAAATATATAGAAAGATAAATAGGTAGTTCTATTTTACTTAGAGGATAATGACCTATAGAAAATCTGACCATAAACATCTTCAAGTTCTGGGGAAGCTTAGTGAATACAAACCAGATTATTCTAAATAATAGGCAAAAATGCAGAAGTGGGAACACAGAGAAAATCAAATTTAACGTGGAGGTCAGGGGAAAGTTAAGGCAAAGTCTCCTTAAGTGACACAAGAGAAATGTGGCTTGGCTTTCTTGAAAAGCCACGTGGACAGTAAAGAAGGCGGTAATGAGAGAAAAGAATCCAGTGTACTAGATAAAATGAGCTACTTCGCTAGCTGATTTTGAATAGGGAAAAAGAAATTGTTTAATAGAGTCCATAAACCAATTCTCACTTAATAATTTCTTAATTCTGTTTGGATTAAGAAACCAAACCATGTCTCCTAAGAGCAGAATAAATTTTGCAGTGTGCGAACAATAAATCTTTGCTGTATTTTTATTTTTTATTTTAACTTTAAAAAACAGCTTAGGGCTTCCCTGGTGGCGCAGTGGTTGAGGGTCCGCCTGCCGATGCAGGGGACGCGGGTTCGTGCCCCGGTCCGGGAGGATCCCACATGCCGCGGAGTGGCTGGGCCCGTGAGCCGTGGCCGCTGGGCCTGCGCGTCCGGAGCCTGTGCTCCGCAACGGGAGAGGCCACGGCGGTGAGAGGCCCGCGTACCGGAAAAAAAAAAAAAAAACAGCTTAAGCACCAGATTCCCAGGACTCAGAGAATCTCAGGAGTTAGGAGAAAGGTGGGGTTGATATTGAGCTTGGCAATGGCTACTGTGCAGGAGGCAGTTTGATCCACTCAAATATCTCCTTGAATCAGCTTCTATTTTCTCTCAACTCTCATTTTCACTTTTGCCTTTTAATGTTGCCTGAATCTCTTCCAAGTGTCCTTTGCCATGGCAACACCTGCAGGTGAAGGCCCTGCTCCTTGCTGCCAGCCTCGCCAGTGATGAAGAGGCAACTAATCACTGCATGAGAGGAATGCAATCTCCAAGACACCCATGAACAATCTGAGTACGAGGGTGTCCCTGAAGCACCCTCTTCTCACAGGTGTTTAACCTATTTAGCCATACACCAGGAAAAGGGAAAGTAAGCAAAGACTCTTTCTCTCTCTGTGGTTTGCATTTCATCACTCACCTCCCCAAGACTGATGCACTACCTAAATTCGTATGAACAGCCCGAAGGTATCAAAGTTATTTCGGCAGCGTTTCATAGGGTCCCAACAGTGGAGAGGGAGCTCTCTGCTTGCTCTCCTCCTCTGACAGCTCCAAGCCTACAAGGATCTGAGGCCAGCTCCAGTGCTGTCCCTTAGATGCCAAGTGACCATGGCCAGGGCCAAGATGTATGACATCCCTGCCTCTGGGCCTCTGCCAATCATCCCCCATTTCTGAAAAGACTCTTATTCAGAGATATTTTCAGTCACATCACCTCCGCTTCTTATTCATGCTGTCCATAAAAAATAGAATCCCATGCACTTCTGTTTGACGTTAACAGCCTTTCATTTCAGGCTCTTAAAACACTTCATGAACCCTGTCTGGGTGCCAAGTACTGCCTTTCTCCCCCTTCTCCCAATGGACAAACAGGCAGGCATACAAGAGTCAAGAATCTGACCCAATGTCTGCTTCAAATGAGTCAACACCAAGGCTAGAAAGAGCCCTGAAGAGCACTGAAGAGCCCTGAAGAGCTGATGTTCTAACCACCCACTGACCCAGCCTCTCTTTGTTGGTGAGTATTTCTATAAATCTTTATATACCTTGGCAGGTCAAGGAGACCACGTGTGGCACAGCAGTACTGTTACCTGTTGAGACTTGTTGCAAAGTGTGCAGGGTGATTTAAAGTCTTTGTAAACTTGCTATTTCTTCTCTTTTACAAAGTTCACATATTATTCTCTAAAGTTTGCAATAAATGGGCCTGACTCTTACTCTGATTGGGAAAGACAATCAAAGGACAATTTTCAGGCCTTATGTAAGGCCTGAAAGTCTAAACTCACAGTATAAAACCTCTATGTCCAATTATTCTGCTTTCAGGAAGTCCCCTCCATGAACATAGCTGTCAGTGACATTATATTAATTCCTCCACCAAATGGCAAATCAAAAATTTCAAGAGGAAGTTTTGCTTTGGAAAACCCTGGGGTTGAAGGTCAGGAGTAGTAGCAGGCAATTGGCAACCATCAGTCTCGTGAACCATCCTGATGGCCCAAGAAGGTTTCCAATGGCCACCGACCCCTCCCCACTCCATCCCCTGTGCCCATGAAATCAGTTTAACTATGTTCCCTCAGCTTTCTGAAGCGGTCAATTCCCTTCTTAGTTGTTGGGATGATTTTCTGTTAATGCAGGATTGATACTCCATGGGTTTTCAGATCTTATTTTAAGAATCCACGATTCAGTCCTAACCACTAGTCCTATCAGTTCTCCCTCCTAAATGTCTCACAAACCCATCAAATCCTTCCTTGTAATTGTACCTGAGCTACACTAGACTTTAATCTCCTCAAGGGCAAAGATTTTTGTCTGTTTTCTTCACTCATATCGTTCAAGCACTGAGAAGAGTATCTGGTACACGGTGAGCACACAAAATATAGGTTAAACAGGTGAATGAAGAAACTAATAGAATTTCATAAATGAATGCATGAACTAACAATTTTCATACTCTTAAAGCTGGACTCCCAGACCCCAGCTTCACAACCCTTCTCTCCAATCTCCACACCAGAGCCAGAATACAACTTTTAAAGTACACATCTGACTATATCATCCCATCCCTTAAAGTCTCTCAGTAGCTCATTATCCACTAGGAGCTAAAATCCACACCAAGAGGCTACTCAGGATGCTGACCCTGTTTCATTTCTTGCCTTCTATATTTCCCCAAACACAACGTGCTGAGACACTTTCAGTTTTTCAAATGCATTCTCTCTCTCGCATTTGTTCCCTGGCTAATGCTGTCCTCTCTGTTCTGATCCCTTCCTTTTGTTAACCTGTCATTCTCTAACCCCTACTTTCGTACTCACGTTAATATCACTTTTTCTGACATTTCCTGGCCAGTCCATGCTTTCTCTTCTGAGTTCCAATAGTTATAAGATTACATGGCTATCTTCCCAATAGACTCTGAACCTTCTTTCATTTTGATAAAATCTACATCTAGCACAATGTCTGGCAAACAATAAGTGCTCAATAAATCATCAACGAATTATTAAATGAGCCCTTAGCACCACCATGGGAAATTCAATAAATTCAGAATTTAAAATTATTTTAGAAATTCTCTAACCCAAACTTCAGACTCCTGGCCTGCCAGTGCTTAGCTCTGCCATCTTGGGCAAGTTCCTTAATACGTCTTTGCTTCAGTTTCCTCGTTTGTAAAATGGGGATGATTACAGTACCTCCATCATAAGGTTGTTGTAAGTATCTAGTGGATTAATACTTTGCTTAGAAAAGTTCTTGACACATAGTAATCTTACAATAAATGTTTATTACTTAGGAGAAGGAGTAATTAGGGAAGAAAAGACACAGACTCTCAGATAGTTTAAAGGAAAAATTATTTGCTTAAGGACTATTGGTATAACCAATACTATTTTAATTAAAGTTTCCAGACTTCTCATGCACAGTATGACCACTACCATATGTTAGTTCCCAAATGAATTATGTAAACATCTACATGTGAGATAAAGATATAAACAGATTCCATATTAAAGACAATTTAAATGTTGAATTTAAATTTTTTAGTTTCCCAATTTATGCATTTATGCCATGTATATTAAGAAGAGAAATTTAAAATAATGAGTCTGAAAAATACATACACACAGAAGTTCCAGTATTTTCCCACAACCAGTGGATTATCTTTACTCCCCACTTAGGATATGCCAGGTATTTTTCACATAGAATTGTAGTTTTGTAGTAGCATTTGTAGAATTGTAGTAGAATTGTCTACTTTTTCTTCTAGATTTGAGCTAGTTGAGGACCAGAACAGAGACTTGAGTAAGACTTATAATCTCTGGATTTCAGTGGAGTTGCCTGATGTCCTCTGAGTACTTAATAAGTACACAGTGGGTATCCCTTGTATGCAGTAAGAATATACCATTAGGGTGGAATGTAAGAAAGGGTAGTAGTGTCAGCTTTTATGGAAGTTTGAGTTAATTCCAAAAGCCTCCAGTTGAAATATAAACTCATGCCCCCATATTTCCCAGAGTTCCAACTGTGGTACCTTATACATCAAAGATGCCCAAGTGAAAATGTGTTGATCTCTACATCTTAAGGGAATGTATTCATGGCAATTCTTTCTCTAGAAACTTGATTGATGGGATTTTAGATTAAGAGATGCAGATGACCAAAGTAGAGGTTTGGGAATTATTCAAATGTTGGTCTATACAAGCAGAGCCCACGGTCCAGAGCTATCAACACTTGCATTAAAAAATCTTAAGCTAAGAAGACATCAGTCATAGAAAAAACACAGCTAATTTCACAAAACACAGCTACTAATAGTTAATATTTATCCTGTTGGAAAGAATTTAGATCCACCATTTTAGCTACATTAACACTGACAGATTAAAGATACAATACCCCGAAGTATTTTCTTGGTAAACAGATAAGGACTAGAAAGTTTTTAACCTTAACCATAATTTCTTTAAATTTCTACAAGCCAGATTTCCACCCAGCTGTCTAGTACTGAAAGTTGAATGTTCAAAACTGGAGCTTTAGTTCAGTAATTGCTTAATTTTTCATTGCAGTGCCTCTTCATGGATGTAAAATGGATGGATTTTGCTTTAAAAAAAATAAATACTTTTTTCTTGTAGTTTTTTAAAGTGTAATTATTTTTGTGTCAGAAATATAATTGTACTCCATATTGAAAGCTAACCCAGTGGGGAAATAATTCTGCACGATTACAGAAAGTTTTAATAAAAGACTGATAAGTAAAGTTTTGAATTTTTAATGCATTCTGCAGGCGGTTGAGTGCCTTTTGCCATCTCTGTCACTTATCATTAAAGCTGTGTGAAAGGGAGGCCTACCTGTTATACTTGACTTGATTGGCAAAAATGTTCCCTGACAAATAAAAGTGAAAGAGACTAAAGCCAAAATGAAAAAAAAAAAATTAAAAACAGTCACAGTTTCATAGCTAATTTAACATTAATGCCTCCCCTTTACCCACAAAAATTTCTTTGTATTTAATATTCTATTCTTACCTACTTATTAGCCTACCATTGTGAACGTTAAATTCCTGTATAGCATACAGCAATAACTCATTTCAACAAAAGCACATCCCATTTCCAGGCCATGCTTTTTGGCTTAATTTGAAAAAATTACCCTCGTTTGACAGAGCAAACACTTTTAAATACCCATAACCTACACATTTATGTGCGAGCGAAATCTGAAGAGCGTAATCTATCTAAGCTTTCTGTGATGAGGGCTCTGTGAGAGCCATCCTGTGAGCGGCACTGAACACGCTCCGAGGCTACAGTGTGAAGTCTTCCGACTGGTATAGGATTCTAATGTTTGTTTGTTTGTTTGCCCTAGATTCTGCCAGACCCTAAACAACCGACCAAAATCATTTTCAGTTTCTTCAAGTTGGTGTCCAGTGAGCACGAGGGCCTGGGTTCCACTGCACTGTCCGTGGACTGGGGGGTCTGAAGGCTGTGCATCCAGCCCCCACTGCCCTCCTCAAACTGGCACGGACAGTCTCATGGCAAACATCAAACTGTCGCTTGGTTTCATGTGTCTGCTGCCTAATAAGTTTATTTTGGATCAGACTGAGTTGCCAGCATATGCTCGAGATAAAATGTTCAAATGATGCAAAGTGGTATTTTCAAATTATGATCCTGCGTACTTTTTTTTTCCTTACCCACTTACATGTAATCTAAAAATAAATACTCAGGCTCCACCAGGATGTGACAACTTCAGCAAACAAAATTGAAAATAGCTGCCTTACAATAGTCTCTCCCTCCAAATGAAACAGGGGAAAACATACCTTTAGAGAAAAATACAGCGCCTGTTAAGGAACAGACGAGCTACTCACAGCAGGTTTGTGAAGAGAGGCACAAGGACATAAACAGCTCAGGATGGGTATCAAGCAAGGAAAAAACCAGCCAGCAATCACTGTGCTGAATCCCGGAAGAGGCGCGGGGAAGTGGTCACAGGTGATTGTCATGTGTGATAATTATTATTACTGTACACCTGCTCCTCCGCACTAATTAACTTTGGATATGCAAATCAATCCTATTGCATCATGCCCTGCTCTCCTCCCCTACAGATAAGAAGATGTTCAGCTGCTGGATTTAATTAGGATAATGAACGCCAGGCCCACGGTGGCTTGGCAGGGGAGGTGGGGGGGAAGCTGTGACTGACCTTTTCTCCCAAAACGTTGACATTTTCTAAGGCTTCTGAGCACTCGAAGTCACCTCCATGGCTGGGACATTGATAGGAGCGGATTGATGAGGTGTCATTAGAGGAGAGACGCCGTGGCCCCAGTGTTTGCTGGGAGAATACAGCAGGTGTTCTGACAAGGACACACACCATCACTGTTATTTGCCAAACAATTCTCTTGATTCACTAAAGTCAAGCATGCCAGCATTTCTTTATAAAAAGAAAACAAGGCTGTTTTTCATAGCCACCCAGAGGAGAGGTCATCGCTAAATTGCATTTCTGAATTACTTTTCATTTTGCATCAATATAGTAAAAAGGTTTGTATTGTTCCTCTCCCCTCACATCCCCCTTCCCTCTGCACCCCTCCACTCTGGCCCTACCGGCCTTGCCCAGAATCCTCATGGCATGTAAGCAGAAAACGTTACATGATGGTAAGTTAAAAAGGGTTAAGTTTGTTCATATTAATCCCTATAATTCCACTCCTATAACATAAGGTAAGACAAGGGCTTCTGTGATTAAATGGAAAGAGAGGGCAGAACAGCATCTTCTTGTTTGGAAAGCTGGTCTGCTTGTTTATCAAAAAATTGTTTTCAATTATGTATATATATTTATAAAAGCCTTATTTGAATTTCAAATTCAAAGACACGCATACAAAATAATATCGAGGAACATAGACTGTAATACAATTCTGTTTTTCTCTCTCTCTCTGATCATTTACTCGGCTTTAACTTTTTAGCCATCTGTGTGTAGAGCCTTTCCTGTATTTTCTGTTCTGACAATAAGAGTTTTATGTAGTAATAAAATAATACCATATTAAATCTCTTTTTTTCTACTCTCTTCTTAATGTGTTAAATTATAACAGAAGAATAACTTTAGGAAACTAGCCAATTTCACAAAGGGATGAAATAAAAGCCCTTTGGTGTAGCAGAAAAATCAAGCTGATCAGAGCCCAACAGGAAGGCAATGCTAGAGTCCTATTTCTAAAGCAAAGCAGAAAGGTTTCAAAAATTAACCAGGATTTAAAGAAGAAAGAATGAAGGATCATTTTGTTTCTCTAACCATGACACGCTACACATTGCATGAGGTTTCTTCTAAGAAGTCACAATTTTGTAATAGGTTACCATTTTTTTTGTATCCAAGAGATGATTTATTGCTTTTTTTCTCTGAAAAAATTCATTAATAACATAGGGTATTATAAATATTTCAATATATTCAAATAATATCATGCTGGGAGGCTGGAGATATTTAAATTGAACTTTTCCCTGGTGTTTAAAAAAATCAGATAGTCAAAACTGGAACTCTAACATAAGGTAGGATCTAGTCATCCAGTATAAAGGAAAATAACAAATCCAAGGGAAAAAAGTGCTCTTTTTTTTCTGTGAGGTGTTACAAAGTGTTGGAATTAAGTAATCAGGTTTTGTCTCTTATAGCATGATAGGTGAAAGCTATAGGTTACAGCTGGTTGCAATATTCCTTTTTTCTGATCGTATTCCTTTCATGATGAGATTTCGGCACATACTAACAGTTTACATTTGGCAGGGTACAGCTTTAGAGATTCCACACATGGACTATCAGCATGGAGCTGAGTGTGTCCTATAAAATAGGGGTGCATATCATGAGTTTGCTTGGGTGCATGTGATTTCTTTTTCCAGATCACTCATTTTACCTTTTGCTAATTAATGAGCGTTTTACTTAGACTCTCTCAATTGCTTGTTCTGGTTCTTTCTCATCAGTGCTCCTTGCTTTTCTCTCAAGCATTTCTCTTCAGCTCTGCCCCTTCAGTCATAAAGCTCCCACAGCTGTATCTAGAACCATTTTGGGTAGCTCTGTGTCCTCATTTTGTCTTCAATACTCATTTCTCTGTGAAAGCTTGTGCAGCTGATTTCATTAAGTATGAAAAGTAGGTACTTTAAAAGTAAGTACTTTTCATTCACAAGTATGTTGGCATTTATATTACAAACCTTATATGTTGTCAATCTCAGTTCTAGAGAATAAGAGCCTTTGAACCAAGAACCTAGACTCGGCATCTCTGGGGAAGCAGATCTGACTGTGGCGAGGAGATGAGTTTAAGGCTCCTTCCTTCCCCGGCTGCAGGCTCCTCTGAGGAGTCCGGGGCCTCAGCTGTCCCACCCATCTGTGTGCTGGGTGCAAAAGGGAGAAAAGGCCACCACCACCCCAACCTCACTGCATGAAATTACGGTAGAGGTTCAGGTCTAGAGAAGAGCTCTAATGAAAGTAGAACATGAGGGGTTAGGACTCAAAAGTTTTACCCCCAAGTCACAATATTAATTTAGAAGGTTCACTTAAACTCCTCATTCCTGAGGGTTCTCCCTCTGTTATATCTTGCAGCTGTGTGTCCTTGGGCACATTGTTTTCTTGACCTCTCTCAACCTGAGGTCATCATTTCACTTATAAAATGAGGATAATAACAGCACCCCATAGAGTTTTGGTGAATATTACATGAGATAATAATTTATATGTAGTTCACAATGCTCGGCTTTTAATAAATGCAACATTGCCAGTGTGTCCAATAACATATATATTGGTAGTATATATTATATATATATATATAGGGATTAAACTGATCAGGGGCTATATTTTATTTTATTTTATTTTATTTTTATTTTATTTTATTTTTTTTGTGGTACGTGGGCCTCTCACTGTTGTGGCCTCTCCCATTGCGGAGCACAGGCTCCAGACGCTCAGGCCTAGCGGCCATGGCTCACGGGCGCAGCCACTCCGCAGCATGTGGGATCTTCCCGGACCGGGGCACGAACCCGTGTCCCCTGCATCGGCAGGCGGACTCTCAACCACTGCGCCACCAGGGAAGCCCAGGGGGCTATATTTTAGAACAAGAGTATTTCATCAGGGAATTATGAGCATTGTTAAGCTATTGTTTGTAAAATCCTTTTGCACTTCTATTTGGGCACAGCACATTGTATATTTCTGTTGGAATAGGAGAAATAAATACTTATTTATACATAAGCATCATCTCTTTTTCCTACCAAAGAGATCATAATAGCTAGAAAGCTGGATACAAATAGAAAACTGGAATAGTAGGTCCCTGTGATCTTTGCACATGCACTTTGTCTGATTTTAAGGGCATATATCTTAAATTCTTCCACTTGAGAATTTGAGAACATGTCTACTGAACTTCATGAATAGAAATCTATGGGTATGCTAGACACATTTTATATATAATTTAAGCTCAGTAATACAACCTATTGATTGGTTTGATTTTTATTTTCGCTATCTGACCAAATAAAGCAGAAACAGATGGCTTTTCTGACTTATACTATTTTAAGCTACAAACATGTTGCCCACTTTTGAGCCTATGTAGTTAATCTGAAATCTGTCACGCGATAAAATTAAACCTTCTATATTTTAAGGTGGAGACAAGTGTGGATTGGATTTAGGGTCTGAAGACCTGGGCTCTCGTCCCAGCTTAACTCTGAACACACTACAGACCTCTTGTGAATCACTTCACCTTGCTGCATCTCAACTCCCTCATCTGTGAGGTAAGTTAGACAAGTGTGTATACTAATCACCTAAGGACCTTGATAAAAGGAAGAGCCTGGTCAGCAGGTCTGGGGTGGAGACAGAGATCCTGCATCTCTACCAAGCTCCTAGGGGAGGCCAGTGCTGCTGGTCCACAGTCTTTGAGGGGCAAAAGACTGGAAAAATTCTTGGACAAATGCTGTATAATCTGTAGTTTCTATAAGATTATTCATGAGAAAGCATGTCATGATGGCCCCAAACAGGGATCAAGCAGAGACAATCACTAACATGGGTCCAGTATTTTACAGTCATCAAAGTGTGTCCCATCCAGTTAGTCATCACAGCATTCCTAAGAGGAACCTAAACTCAGAAAAGCTGAATCACTGGCTCAAGATCACAAAGTCAGTATGTGGAAAAGGCCAAGATCAAACACAGTCTCCAAGTAGCTGTGCTCACACACCACCAACGCCTTCCATGGTTACTTTTGCGTTCAACAGGCCCCAAAATGCATGAAGGCAAAGAAGACCTAACAGCCTAATTTTGTTTCATACACAGCCATATATGTATACATTTATTTAAAGTTACCTAAGTATTGATAAAATCTTGTGTTTACCTGTCAGAGCCCATTTAAGACTTCTATATTTTTTTTCGCACCTTTCCATTCTTTTTCTGCTGAATCCTATCCATCAAGTACAGAAAAGCCTCTCAGGCCAGCATGTACATTTCCAGTTTCAACTGCTACAGTACATGAGTTCTAGATCTTAAAGGCCAAAAAGCATCTATTTGACTAAAGAGCTATAAGGCAGCCATAAAAATTATGGATCACAGAAATAAGCAATTAGTGTTATCTTCAATTGCTTTATTGGCAGTATTCACTCGTTAGAATAGAGGCAGCCGTAAAACAGATTGCAACATACTGTATAACAGCATATGGGATTTTACATTATAATGCTATTCTCTGCCAAGAAGTCATATTTTCATTTGAATGCATGGAACAGATTATCACAGGGTTTCCAGCATTAGAAGTAGATGACCCTCACTTTTTTTGTAGCTGTTGTTAAAAGGCAATTCCTGAAGTTATGACTAAATCAAAATAAGTGCGATGGTGAATGGGGCTGTGTTACGTGCTTGCATTCTGGGCCACTGGAGACTGGGCATGGCGTGGAGCTACAGCAGATAATAAAGTCAATCTCTAACGTGGTGGATAGAGGGAAAGTTGAGGGTTTGCCAGTCTTCCAAACCAGCTGGCATCAATTCTGGAGGAAGCTGTTCACCCGCCATCTCATCACAGCTGAAGCACCACAAAAGACACCACGAGCACAGGGGATAGAAATAAAACAATAGGAATAACAATATGAGAAGGAACAGAACCATTATTTAACACTGCGAGACGTCTTCCTGACATCTACTCTGCCATTTTTACAGAATATGTATGGGAGCATGTTTATATATTGCAGACAACGTAATATAGACCTTCAAATACACACACCCTGGAACAAATGTCAACAGGCCAAGCTCTCTGGAATCACCCAGAGGCCTAGAGTCTAAGAGTTTTCCCATCCCCTCACACATTTTACAAGTTTCAATATGGCACACCTGGAAATAGGGCTAAATGCTCACTGTCCTGTTTCAACAGTTAAGTTGGAAAAAGAGTAGGGTAAAGTACGTCTAACAGATTCTCTTTCCAAGATCAGCCTGTGCTATAGCAAATGAAAGGCTTTGAAAGGCAGGATTGCTGAAAAGGAAGCTTGTGTGGTTTCAAATTAGAAGTCATATTGTTGCACTCACAGTTGATCAAATAAATATTAATCACCAAATGTATTTATGTCACTTCTCACACGATTGCAATATATTTCAAATGTGTTTTTAAATGGTGGATAAAACACACTGGGATGGCAAAAAAAAAGAAATTCTCCTTTTATAGAACCTCCGATACTAGGGAGCTAGAAGCATATGTAGTAATTTACCAGAACAAAGAAATATGTTTGAATTAGTTACTGTGTGTTTTCTGCTATTTATTCAGATCTAGTAAAATCCAAATAATTTGATAAAGTCTTTAGAGCCTATGTACAATGATATCATGTTAAAAGTAGACTTTAATCTTATGTAATGTTTCAATGAATTTGTGTGTTCACTTAAGTAATTTTTCTAGTCTTAAGTCTGTAAAGTTATAAAATTGTAAAAAAAAATTTAATTGTAAAGAAAAAATCCTTATAATTTTGGAAAAAGATTACACTAAATGATTTTAAAGACAGTAATAATGCAAAACAAAGTATAATAGAGCTGCCCCTTTCTATATCCCTTGGTTACTTGGAGTATCATTTTCAGTTCTCAATTTCCACATTTCTATGTTTAAGGACTTTTCTTTTTATTCATAAAAGGATTTGATAAGATGAGTAATTAAACTAAAAATGCAAGCATTTTGCAACCTAATCCTGCCTATGCTATTTACTAGCCCCTATGGCATGCATTCATTGATATACTGTTTAAATTCTGTATCAGCTGTCATGGATTTATTTGTAAAGTTGCATAATGACCATAACACCTACAGCCACCTTCCAAATTGAGCTTGAAAAAGATTTTTTAAGTATTTCTCAAGTGGTCAGAGTAAATTTCTCAAGTGGTAAGAAATTTCTCAAGTAAATTTCTCAAGTGGTCATGAATGACTACCTTGTCTTATTTTTAGAGTGAGGAAAGCTGGTAGTTTTCCAGCAGCCAAACAAGGGGCCCCTTTAAAAACCTGAAATAGAAACAGGAACCAGGAGAGTGGCTAGTTTATACTTTGAGAAAATGATGCTGACCGATTGAGGGTATTCCACCAATGTATAACATACAGTGAAACATCTGCCTTTTGGTTCAGCAGTATTTTCCTCACTAGCCCACCAATTTCCTTAATTTGGCAACTCTTGTGGCCCTGGCCTTGTGACTGAGGTAACATTATATATAAATGTTGAGAAGCAAGCTGTTCCTTGGATCTGTAAGGTAGCAAACTCAACAGACTACACATTTTAAAAATGTCAGGGAGTATATGAGTGTGTATGATTGTGAGTGTGTTTCACCAAATACAGTTGCACTGAGTCAGACAACAGTAACACCAAAGGCTAATGGAGAAAATGTGTTTTTTTACATATTGATCTTGTCATGCAATAGTGTCACTTAATTCCGCATTGTTCAGAACAAACCAACAATGAATAGTATCTTGCTATATAATGACTAGTTTTTCCTTTCCTTGAAAAAGTAAAAGCATTTAAGAAAAAAAAAAAAAAACCCACTAGCATCTCAAATAGCCTCTGCTTTGCTGCAAAAATAGACTGTGACGACAGTAACTCTCCCAATCAATTATGCGGCATGGTTTTAAGTGAGGAAAAAAATTCAACATACGAATCACTTCAAAATATATACAGCATATATCTATATGTACAAACTGCATAAATTTTGAAGGGCTACGAAGCATATATTTTGCTACACCAAAGCTCTGACTGTTAAATTGATTGCAACAAAACTTTAATTTCTTTTTCTGAAAAACCCGAGGAATATGAATCTTACTGGAATTATTTAAATGCAGTGGTGTGTGTATACATCTATGTGTGTGGGTATAAACAAGATTTCTACAAATTCTCTTCAGTAGGCTCAGAAGCAACACCTCTTCTCTAACAAAAATATTGCTCTGAAATTATCTCCTTTAAAAGTGACGACTTAAAAGAATATACTTCAAAGTCCACAATCTACACATCTGCATTCTGAACCCATTCTGCATAGGGGGTCACTTAATAGTGTTCACTCCTGCTGTATACATGCAGGGTTCATTAATGGTCTCCCTTAAAAGCACCTTTTTAAAGAATGATCTGCCAAATTAGCCAGAGGAATGTAATGTGCGTGTGTGTATGTACACACACACATATATATATAATTCTTTTTAATTTTGGCTGAATTCAGGAATGAGTCTGGGCTAAAAGAATCGATCTGTCACAGAGCAACAGATTGCAGTTAGACTGCCAACAAATCACAAGCAACAGTAGGTAATGACTAATTGTAACAGGAATGAGGGAACAGAGGGTGGGGATTATTTCAGAAAAGGTAACTGAAAAAATGATCCTTCCCAAATGAAATCAGTTTTGCTTTGGTGTTTGTTATTGTTAAATCAAATACAAGCACAGCACCTTCCTTCTTCTCAAGAATTCCTAGTGATGTTGATCCATTTGACAATTTCTAAGAGATCTGTGAATTTTCCATCACAGGTTGCCTTTTCTGTTCCTCCATTTCTATTAATACTATATTCTACGAGTCACTTTTGAGGTTTCTCAATGAATTATTACTTTAGCACACTCGTTGGAGCTCTACAACCTAAGACTTACAGGAAACCTTGACTATGACTCCCACTTTGTGGTAATGAATATACAACATGATCTTTAAAAAAAAAAAAAAAGGAAAAGGACTTATGAAGATTTACAAGGTCCAAGAAATAGAATGGCAAGAGCAATCATATCCATCTCTCTAATTGATTAGAATGTTACGATTTTTAATTATCTATTCAATCATACCTCCTCGGATTTTCATGAAATACTTTTTTTCTAATTATCAATGTACACAAACACAAACTTTTTATACAAGAAACTTAACCTTCTGAAACTTTAATCTATGAAATTACTTGGAGCTTGAGGTGCTTAAAGGATTTAAACTCTGCACTAGGGTTCAAATGCTTTGGGAAATTTCTCTAATTTTCACTCCACTGCAATGAAGATCAACAAGATGTTCTGCGTAGTTGAAACACAAGGGTTTTGTGGCTCCCTGTAACTGTAGAGATTACGAAGCATATTGGGTCAAATGTAATTTCATATTTTTAAAAGTCACTTATTGTGTTTAAACTTAAATATTTAACTTTAATCAATATAGTGTGGTGAGACTGCTCATATACTTATTCCAAATGTAAAACTAACAATTTCCTTAAGTTGACGATATAGGCTGTTATTCCAATCTTTAGGTAATACAACCCATTTTGTCTCACTATTTTAATTCCTAAATCCTCTGCTTTCTCCAACATGTTGAACATCAGAATCCATGTCTATTTAATACCTACATCAAATATTCTTTATCTCCTCGTAATTCAAAGAAGAAATAAATGAAGGAAGCTAAAGACTGACCTTTCTTAAATGGACATTGATCAATTGATGTCCCTAAACTAGTTTCTCAATAAACTCAACTCTTTCTCTGCTGAAAAAGAAAAGAGCAGTTCCAGAATGGCAAGTTAAAAAATTAGCCAGTAAGGTAAGAACATGTAAAAGAGAAAGTATCAATTGCAGAAACAGCATCAGAACCAAATTATCAATAGATGGGAAAAGGATGAAAAATAATGGTGAACAATGAACTACGGATCACTGAAGCAATGTATATGAGGGAACGGAAGAAGCTAAGGGCAATGAGATGGCACAAGGGCAGCAGGAACCTTGTGAGTTTCCTCTCAGTATGATTTTTCCAGGAAAAATCATACCAAGAGGAAAAATTTAAAACCTTGTCAACGAGAAGTAATGTTGTATCAGGCACCCATAAAACACTAACAGAAAATCAGAATTATACTCAACTAAGCCCAGCCTAAATCCTAGCTGATAGGGGGTCATAGGCTTGGAATTTCCCATCTGTTCCCAAGAAGCTTGTACATATAATTGGTATGCACCTAAACCATTCTTTTGTTTCCAAGTGTCAGGATATTTTGAACAAGAAAACATACATCAACATCTTGATAACTGAAAGTCTGCTAAAGCTATTTATATTTATCATAAAACTGTTTGAACCTCCCAAGGGGTGAGCTGCAGACAGCTTCACGTTCCAGATTTCAGCACAAGTGCATCAATCTCCCATTATGACCTACATCCTTTACATCCAAATACGGGGCAAGGGCCTAGCCACCCAACAGTGGTAATCCTCCAGCCAGCATTCACATCTCAGGTGATGACAGAGATACTGTAATTAGGGCCTGCTAGCACAAAAGCCCAAGGCCAGTGTGACAGCCAGTACCCAGTTCACTAGGCATAGCAGAAACACTGCCAATAATTTTCAAAGACTGATCAAACACCACCTGAGGTCAATTCATTCAATCATTTGTTATTTATTCATTCAATAAATATTTATCAAACACCAACCCACCACGTTCCAGGTACCAAACAGTCCCATAGCCTTGTGCCTTAACATTGTAATGTCACACATATACTGATTAAAGTAACCCATTTCCACAGGGAACTCTACTCAATACTCTGTAATGGCCTATATGGGAAAAGAATCTTTAAAAAAAAAAACAGTGGATATATGTATAACATTCACTTTGCCTGAAACTAACGCAACATTGTAAATCAACTATACTCCAATAAAAATTTTTAAAAAAAGAAAGTAACCCATTTCACAACAATAACAATTATAAAACTTGAATTACCACCTCTTTTCCCCATGTTCTATGCTTGAACTTTCATGTGGGTCATATGCATATTTGATACATCTGAGTAATTTCAGGTGGATTCTTCTACTTGTATATAACTACTTCATTAACAGTCACGTTATAACATGTGAGCTTACATGAAGCATTGTGCTATTAAAATAAAAATGTCACTGGATATACTTCACCTTAATGTGAGTGAAACAACTTTTCAACCCACCACCAAAGGAGAGAAAAGCTAGCATGAAACCACAGGAATATATTAGGGATGGATAAAAGCAAGGCCCTGAAAAGGGCAGAGGGAGAAATTGGAAACAAGGGATGGCACCCCTACTTCATGATAGTGTCCAGGGCTATCGTCACTTCTGCTCCAGGATGCATAACTTAAAATACTTCAGATGTGAGGGAATCAGTTATTCCTTTTATTTGTCTTGCCTAAGTTGCAAAGTGAGATGTTTTCCATAATTTCATTCTGTAATTTGATGTCTAATCCTTCCAGTTCATGATTTTATGGATTTCAACCAAAATGAGGACTCTCTTCTTTTGTCTTCTGTCTCCAGGTGACTCTAACTGTGTTACCGAGATGCAGGCCCAGGTTATGTACTGCCCTAGGTATGCCCTTCTCTCCGTTTTCTCTAGGTTCTAGTGAATAATCATTTATCCTTTGGAGGTGTTTGAACCAGAACTGCATATTCTATTATATACACACTCAAGTTCACATATACAAATATATATCACATATTTCCCATATACAGTAAAATCATACATACGCCCACAAAAAAATGTTTTCCTCATAAAATTAACTTAAAACTATTCAAGGAGTTTGGTCCACATCATCATTTCATGTGTTAAAATAAATAGGTAATTAATATCCTTTCTTTCCATGATATGTCAACTATGAGCAGTATCTGGCAGATTCTGGCTAATAAACTCCAAAATAACAAATACATACTTAGCAAAAACATGACTATATTAATTGTTTAATGTAAATGAAGAATTAGCATGTTGGTCAATTTTTTTTTCTAAAATAAACTTGTTTATAAATGCTAGTAGTTGACTAAATAATTGTTTAAAGAATGACCGTTCTTTTGGAAGGCCCACGTAAAAACAAAACAAATAGAACTTCAGACTTAATCACTCTAGGCCAAAATTTGAACTTTCCTTTGAGCTGTATAGATTTAGACAGGATCATGGCAGAAATGAGCATTTCCTGGGAACAATTATCCAACCAAGCCCCACTGGTTTCCCTTCACCATCTCAAAATCACAGCTGGTGATTTCAAACCACAGGGAAAAGTGAGTGATGGCCTCTGGGTTGCTACTGAGAACTATTTTCAGAGTATTTGTAGGTGCCCCCTCTCTTTTCCAGAGGGCACAGTGGCTCTTGAACCAGATTTTGTGTGCGTGCAGTTCCTTCCCTGTCTGCCCTGCAGCATATCTGACTTCTCCACTTCCAGGAGCTGTCCTTAGCCACTGCGACCTCGGTTCCTGCAGGTGACAGTATGGCTTTCTGCTGATTTATTAAAAATCTCCCATTTTATGGCTCCTGTGTACTCTCTGGAGTGTGATCATGTGACCAGGATAATGACAATCTGTCTCCCTGCTAACATTTCTCTACTTTGGTTATTTGTTTGATAAAGTGAGGAGCTTCCCTTTTGTTGCCCTTCATCAGAGCTTAATGTCTTTACTTTGGGATCAATATACTTTATGAATAATTTTATTTCCTTCTATTTTTATGGTCTTTTCTCCTCATTATCATACTGAGTTTATTAGCTGGTGCTGTCAGTATCTTTACCCTGTCATATGTTCCTGAGGTACAGTAAATATCACTTGTGTTGTAATTAATATGCACACCCTCTGCAGTAATTAAAGTACAGACCCCTTCAACCAGCTGAGCTTCCTACACTAATTCCACCTTATCTTCATAATGAACTTATTGTAATCTGAAACTACTACTGAATATTGTTCAGTAAGGCTAGAAGAATGAAATCTAACGAGATGCAATAATATTTGTGCACATGTTAATATAAAAAATGAATTTAATTAGTCTAAATCTAATTAAATTTCCCATACAATTAAAAGCCACCCCTTCCTTCCATTTTTTAGAAACTAACAAATGCCGAATTATTGCCCTTCCAGTTACTCCTATCAAGAAGCAGACTGGACAAATGCTTTCTTTCCCCATTAGATACACACAGCAAAATCTAGAAGAGCCAGAAGAAGGATAGTGACATAGTAAGGAAATAGCTAAATCCCTTTAAGGAACTACCATGTGAAATAGATGACTTTTAAGAGTAGACAAATCAAAAATCTGACCTTTCTAAAAAAGAGAAACTCAAGGAAAATAGCTTATCAAACCAATCTGCCAATCAAAAAAACAGGTTTTTAAAATATCTAATACCGGACTCCCCTGGTGGCGCAGTGGTCAGGAATCTACCTGCCAACGCAGGGGACACAGGTTCAATCCCTGGTCCGGGAAGGTCCCACATGCCACAGAGCAGCTAAGCCCACACGCCACAACTACTGAAGCCCACACGCCTAGAGCCTGTGCTCCTCAACAAGAGAAGCCACAGCAATGAGAAGCCCGCGCACCGCAACGAAAAGTGGCCCCCGCTCACCGCAACTAGAGAAAGCCCGCGCACAGCAACGAAGACCCAACACAGCAAAAAATAAATTTCTAAAAAAAAAATTAAAATATCTAATACCAAGTGTACATTGCAAGTGGCACTAAGGCACAGTCCCTGTCCCCAAGGAGCTTATATTTTAATGAAAGAAATACATATTTCAATTCAGAAAGATTTATTGGGCATCTACCAAAAATAGCACAGACAATGAACGTCATAGAATTTCTAAGCAGCATGAAAAAAGGAAAGTCTAGCACTAAGCTTGCACCTTGAGAGACGCGAGAGAGAACATTTGGGGCAGGACACTAACTGATGTTGCACATATTCGATTTTGCTGGAGAAGAAGGTCTGTGTAAGTTAGGAAAAAATAGACACAAAAGACCAAATCAAGATACATAATTGGCACAAAAGAGGAACACGGTAAGGAACTGCATGTGCACTTAATATTATACTTATATCGTCAGGAAATCAGCAAGGAAAGTGAGTACCTAAAGTGCAGACGCACCATAGGCAGGGAGCTGGCAAAGCAGCCTGAAAACTGGGTGAAGGGTCGGGCATGATGACCACAGCCGTGCCAGGCAATGGAATTATTTCAAGGTGGAAAGAATTTACCAATAGGGTAGAGCCCTGCTTTTTAATTATTCACAGTAATGACCTGGATCTTGGAAATAAAGGAGTTATTTCCTAGATTGTAGACTGAACTAAATGAGCAGGGAACACAGCATGGAGGACTGATAAAACACACACACACACACAAACACACACACACACAAATACATCAATTTGAGAATTTAAAAGTGGTTTAGTGGTCAAAACACCTGTTAATTAGGACAAGACATTTACTCCCACAGTTGTTTTCTTGTTTTCTTTAAAAACTACCTCTGTTTATGGGAGATTTATGAGACACGTTACCGAATGGATTACTTGGAAGGAAGTAACCAAGTGATGTTATCTTTGCAGTAGTGGAATCCAAACTCCACCATTACCTGGCACCTGCGCTGGCATTCTCAGAGCAATGATGGATTGGCTCCCCAAGCAAATCAACATCTACTCTCCTACTGAACTTGATGTGAACTTAATTGCGAAAGAACAGAGAAGCGTTCAGAGCAGCACCCATGCAACAGTCTCTGTAAAATTATCAGTGGTCTTGCTTTTAGGCATGAGGTGTCCTTTGGCAGCATTGCCTGCCCATGCCCCAACTACCACCGCTGACACCACACATTGATTCTGTCACTGCCCTGACCCCCTACTGCATCCTGAGCCTCTACTTTGAAACGGCACTTTTTTTCTTAATGCATTAAGTACATAGAAAGTTAGGAACCTAGAATCATCTCATGCCATTCCTTAATATAATAAAATGAAATTTAAAATTGTATGAAGGTTACACCACTCAGAAGACAATGAGTCCTAAGTAGAAACCTGATAGTCTAGGAAGTTATCCTAAAAAGCAAACTTCTGAGATCTCAACGTAGAGCTTCAGAGATGAAAACAAATAATGTGTTGAGACGGAGTGCTAAAGCTATGCATTACAAATCAAAGGAACTAAAATAAAGTTAGGCGTTCTCTAGAAGAGTGCTCACTATATTTTAAGGAAGATTTAAATGTACTTCAAAAGGGAAGCATGGAGAAAATGGAATGACAGTGATATCAAAAAAAATTACAAAGAAAATCTGGGCTAAAATAAAACTAAAACAGATGTTGACATCTACCTGATAGCAAATATGCTTCTTAATGTTGATTCTGACCAGCAGAAGGGAACCTACTCGGAAAGAAATCTGATAGGAATGAGTGGAGATCCTAAAAGACAGACTTTTAAAATTCCTGATTGGGTTAGGCTATGCCACTGAAAATCATCGAATCTGGAATGTCAGCCCATTTTTAGTGAACACAAGGCATGTGTGTACCAACAGGTATATGTGTGACTGTGTTTGTGTGCGTGTATGCACTTGTCTATATAAGAAAGCAAAAATTCAAGCTCAGAAAATGAAGTAATGTGAAATTTCCTTTGGCATACTCCTCCAGTATATTTACTGAAAATACACTTATCTTAATTTACATTTGTTCATCTTTAAGCTTTGTGTTCAGTTCACTGTAGGACCTGAAACCTAATGCTGAAGAATGGTTTCAAAGGTCAGAAAAAGTTCTAAATATTAGCAACACTGTCGCTCATGAGCGTGTCTGCATCAGTTTTAAAAACTGTTCACATGAAGGATGCGCTTGGCTTTGGAGAAAATATTTTGTGGCTCATGGTTTACTCTGTACATTCAGCATAGTTTGGGAGCAACGCTAATGTTTATGGGTTACTGCACTAACTTAGAAATTATATTTTTAATGCAAAGGAACCTTTCTTGGAAAGCAGCTGTACTTATATTTGCTCAATGGTGAGATTAGTGACAAGGTCTAGGAACCTAAGAAGAAAACAGATGTCAACTCAAGGCAGTAGTTTTGCAACTGTGGTGAGTGTGTGATGGAGTGGTCAATTTCAAACCTCCATTTGGTGATATATTCTTGATCCAATAACAGCTTTTCAGCGGGCCGTGTTCATAAGGGAAATGTCAGTAAGAAGGGTTTTGCTGTGAGCCTCATGGTGTCTTCTCTAGCCCCTCTGGTCAGTTTGTTTATGTACTGGACCATCGATCTCTTAACATTAGCCAGTTGAAACAAAGAATAAAACATGACAACTAAATGATAAATGAGGTGGGAAACAGAACATTCTAGGATGCTTTACATAAAAGACATCCTTGAAGGAAACCACTGATGAGGAAGAGAAAGTTGAAAAACTGGGAAAACTAAGCCATAAGCTATTCTCATTCTGTGTGTGTGTGTGTGTGTGTGTGTGTATACACACACACACTGTATATATATTTGCATGTAAAATATATATTTTTAATAATTTAATACTACTGACTTCTGTAGAAAACACAAATAGCAGCATTTACACCTCTCTTATTTCCAGAATTACTGAGGGGAGTTCGATAATGTATATAAAACTTTTAATCTACTAAATGTTAGAACTGTCATAATTTTTTTCGCAGTTATCACTTTCCTTTGGTAATAAAAGCCCTAACTGTATCACCAGATGTAAAAGCAACACCAACCTAGTTTGCCATCGTTGTTTTTCCAGCTTACTGAATGTGATTCCAAAATTAAATTTCAATGGTTTGCAAAACTCTTCTCTCAAATTAAGGCAGAAGTGACTGAAGACACTTTTAGCTACACCTGCTCAACCGCTAATTTAATGAGAAAATGACTTAGAAATTGCAAGCGGTAGATATAACAATATTGTTGGTATGAACTAAGAGATGTTGCAGTACAGACAGCTCAAGGATCCATCTTTAATACTCTGATTCCTCCATCTTTCTTCATACCTAGCCTGTTTCAAATAAAGAATACGCCCAACTCCTCACTGAGTGGCCCAGCATGTTTGGATGTGAAATGGTACGGTTAAGGACTAGAAAAATTATTCTCCTGTAAGTGTTCAATATTAAGACAGTTTCTGTCCACTCTTACCTGTTCAGCCATGTCGCCAATGTCCCAGACAAGCTGTGGGCCTGCATCGTGAGCGCTAGCGAGCAGCATAGCTCCCAGCCAGCCTCCTGCACCACGAGCTGGCCCATCACTGGAATCGGAACCCAGTCCGGAGCCATCGCAGCAAGGGCTGCTGCTCACTGGCCATGAGGACAGCATCATGCGGTTCTGGGACGCCTCCGCTGTGGCGCCCCAGCCATCCGGCAAGTTGAGCACTGCTGGCCTCTTCCAGACGGACAGCACGCACGCTAACAACCTGGCCTAAGCCACAGTAGACGACTGGCCACCCTTCCTTAAGATTGGCTGCTTCTAACCCTGCAGCGACGATCCTCTGCTCAGCGTGCAGAAGTTGGCGTTCTGCAAGTACACAGCCCAGCTGGTGATGGCCGGCACTGCAGGCCAGGTGCTGGTGCTGGAGCTAAGCGACGTGCCTTAGAAGCAGGCAGTCAGCATGGCCAGCGTAGACCCCCTCCAGGACCGCGAGGGCTTCACGTGGAAGGACCATGGGCAGCTGATCCTGCGCCTGGGCCGCTGCCCTGGCCTCCGGCTTCCAGCCCATATGCTGGTTCAGTGCTGTCACCCGGTGCCATTCCTGCCGTCTCGCAGCACGCCGAGTGCAGCCTGTGGCTTTTGGCACAAGTCATGGCTTTGGCCTCTTTGACTACCCAGCCCTGGTCTGGCCAAGTGAACCCTTCACCCCAACGACTCCCCGGCCATGGAGAGGCCGCTATCCCAGGTGAAGCTGCTTACAAAGTTGCTGTGCTGGTCTTTCGGGCGCATGCGGAAGAGCTGAGTCTCAGGCAAGAAGTAGGATGCTAATGCCAACAGCAAGTTTCTGGAAGCCAACACGCTGCCGGCGGAGCAGGCCTGCCCCCAAGACCTGGGGATGATGCCACTGCAGCTCTGCATCAGCCCCGGTCGGCCGAGGACTCCCTCCCGGGCGCTGTGCACTTCTATTATACTTTGCTGACGTGTTCCTTGAGACGCAGCCACACACCAGCTCGGACTCCATGTGTGCTACGCTCCAGCCATGCAGGCGTCAGGAAGCTGCAAGAGCCTTCGGAAGGGAACAGAGGAGCGAACAACGCCCCACGAGCTCGTGTCGGCCCTCCCAGCGCTGGACGCACGCAAACGCCCCTAGACTGACCAATGACGAGGCTTCGTGGGTTCTGGCGCAGGCGCAGAACTTGTAGGGCGGACGCCGTGCTCGTCGGGTGGGCGGGGCCGTTCAAGGTGTTCGCGCTGCCCGAGGAAAGCGCCAGGACAAAGTTCAGGGTGATGGCCCACGAGAGCTGTCGCGTGCACAAGGTGGCACTGACTACACTTGCCAGCGTGGCCTGAGAGGACTATGCCAAGACGTGCCTGGTCTGCCTCCCCAGGTGTACTACTCCTGTAGCCGGAAGGGGGACACAGCCGCGTCACCTCCTGTGTCTTAAAGTGCCACAGCCAGTTTTTGCCTGAAACTGCTAACCTGCTGGCTCCAGTGGGACCTGCCAACCCTGACCCCAGGTTGTGGGCCTGGACTTGGCCCAGAGCCTCTGGGGCAGATTCACACCGACCTTTCCTACAGGTAGGTGGCTACCCTGGAGCCCAAGTGCCAAGGCAACCCAAGCTACCTCCCACTCCACACACCGTCCTTCCCCACTCTCTTTGCAGAAAGAATTTTTCTAATGTCCGTGCTGGGCTGGACAGTCATTTTAAAACTATTTTGGTACTGGGCTGGGGGTGGGCAGGTGGGCAGGATGGGTTTCCCTATAGATTGTACCTTGGGGTTTTTTCTGTCTTTTTTTTAAATTAGCAGTTTTAATATTAAAATTACTGATTTTTAATTTTGAAAAAGAAAGCATTTAATATCTCTTAAAAGGGGAAAAAAAGAGAGTATCAATAGAATGAGCCAGAACAAATATTTTAATTATAATTCTATTTTACATGATTCTCTGTACCCAGCATTGTTACCCAGAATGTTTTTGAGCAATGGGAAAGGAATCAGATACTTATTTTTAGCCAAAACATTAAGGAGTTTATGCCTGAATTTCATAAGTGATAAGGTTACCCATGTGCCTTTGAGAAAATGCTGAGAAACTTTTCTGAGCCTCAGACAGAAAATAGAAGTTTTGAACTTCTTTAATGGCTGTGCCTTCCAACGTAGAACAAAGGGAAAGAGTTATTGAGGTAACTAAAACAAAGCAAGAAATACTGCAGAAAAGGAGAAAAATATTTTTCCCCAGGTCTGAATCTAGCAGCTCAGAACACATGTAGGAGATGAATGAACTGAAAAGGTATTTGCAGCCGAAGAGATAGATGCTGAGCTATTATTTCTTGTGATGCTATGAGATATTTATAACAACAAAAAAAAAACTCTTGAAAATAAAATCAGCACCCAGTTTCTCAGCAGCAAACAACCTTAAGACTCTACTTGCAACATTATACCTTAAACACCAATGCATGTTTAAATATTTTAATAATGGCTTAAATAGAATTTTATTTATCAGCTCTGCCTATATTCACATGCTATTTTCAGAATATTTCCTTTAATAAGCTTCTTTCCCCATAAGTACAATAATAAAGGTAAACTTAGAGCAAAATATTTTCTTTTCAGACTGCATCCTTATTCTAAAATGCTAATCAAATCATAACATACAAAAACCTTTAAGTTTTAAGTGTGGTACTTAATTCTTGAAAATATTAAAAGTAGGTTTTTTAGTAGTCAAATTTTTTATAATCCAAAAAGTATCATAAAGTCAACTTTGAAAGTGTGCTCTCTTACCTTTCTCGTTTACAAAAATAATAATATACATATATAAAGGGCTTGATATTTCCCTTAGTGAGCTGTAAGTTCCAGAAATCAGAGGACATTACTGGAACATCTGTTATTTCACATTTTCCACTGAATGGCTTACACGGTCACATGGTCAGAAGACAATTACCACCATACTCTCAGTCATTAGGGGCTTTGCAGTTTATACTACAGGCTTTCAATGTTTTTACTCTCTCTTGGTATTGGTTCATACAAGTGAAAGAGGTGGATTAAACTGCTCTGGTGCACCAAGTGGTATCATATGGGCCTGAAATAATTCACATATCTCACAAAGCTCTTGGAAAGAGATTTTTTGCATGTGAAATAAAACAAAACCCATTTAGTTGTAACCCTCATGCAACATTTTGGTAAAATCAAATCCAAGATGTATTCTTTGTCATAAGTCTCTGTCTTCTATACCCTTTCAAAGCAACTTGTTGACAAGTGAAAAGTAAATTCTTGATGTGGTAAGTTTTTGTCTTGGCTCGCCTTGGGGGATTGCTTATGTGTTTGTTTGTTTTTCTTTGTTTCACTTTGTTGTTTGTTGTTGTTATATGATACCAAAGAGTTGATTTGATATATTAGTTTCGGGTCACGGTAGTGACTTAATTAGATATGTTATTTTATTTGCAGATGTTTAGCACACAGTCTCATAGACAAAGCCTAAATGGAGACTCAGCACATTAAAAGGTACGAATTTATGAGAAATACCATACAAAACTGAGTAGAAATTGAGGAGTTCATAAATAATCTATACTGACTTATGATTTCAAATCCATTTCTGAATTTTTTTTCAGATTTCATGATGTATTCCTTAAAATAAGACAAAAAGGAATGTTATGTAAGAACTTTACATTATATGTCTTAAAAACTAACATCATATTCACTGTGGTGACTTAATTTTCCACAGATAGTTACGATATTATCTCCCTCCCCTATGTTCTTCTTAAATGTCACTTTGACACTACTCCCAGCAAAAGATGAGGTCTATGTGCCCTCCCTTTAAAATGAGCTGATTTGGTGACTCTTTTGACTAACAGAGTATGGCATTTACAAAGCTATTGACTTTTGTGGCTAGGTCATTAAAGACCATGAAGCTTCTGCTTTGTTAACTTTGAAATTGTATATAAAGCCCAACTGCACAGAGCCACCATGCCATGAGGAAGACTAACCCACCCAAGAGAAGAAACCACATGGCAGCCATGAGAATACAAGAAGAGAGAGGGGTGTCTAAGCGGCCCCCAGCTGCTTGGCCTCCCATTTTTCTAACTCTAGTACTGCCTCTAGCCCCCATCTAACTTCAGCCCCAAGAGAGACCCTGAGCCTCGACCACCCAGCTGCACCCCTTCCAAATTCCAACCCACTGAAACCATGAGAGATAATAAAACAATAGTTGTTTTAAATCATAATTATGGGTGAATTAATTTATCAGTCATTCATTTAGTAAATAAATATTTTTGAATGTCTGCTCTGTTCTGGGCAATATCTTGAGTACAGAATCCTGCAAAGATTTCTCCTCCTAGAAAGGAGTTTAATTAACCCCTTCATCCTCTGTGCTTCCATGGCTTTTTAGACTGGTAAAAGAGCACTTATTTCTTTTGTCCATATTGTATAAGTTGTATACGTTTGGTTGTACATTTATAAATTCAGGATCTGGATCACGTTCGTTTTGTTTCCCTCAGCAGTGTCCGTAGTGCATACACATGTTTGCTGACTGATTTATAGCACCTATCTGGATAAGGACATTCAACACAAGGAAATGATACCATTATCCCCCAGGGTACAAATTAAAAACTGATAAAGGTTTTCATATATAGATTGTTTAAAATAGCCAAAGTTTTTGAGGAAATTAATTACTTTTTTAAATATTTGAATATGTAATCATTGCTATTAAGCTACTTACTGTAGCAGTCAAAAAAGGAAGCATTTTTCAAATATCCTGGTCATTAATAAACAAGCCTTAAGCTATTAAAATAACTATCTCTTAAACTATTTTTTTATTTGTCAAATAGTCTGCTTCCATTTTGTTCTCATTGTAGCCTAAAACTGAAAAGGGCCCTGGATATGATAAGAAGTAATGTCCAGGCCTCCTAGTTACAATCTTCCTTCCTACCACTAGTCTATGCTGTTGCACTAAGTACCAAATGCTCATTCAGTGTCCATAGGCATGTTGAAAGGATAACTTTTAAGATTTTCAGCTCAGATGGAAAAAAGTCAAATGCCTGATTGTTTTCTCAAATTTGAAGCAAACAATTTAAAAACAATTCTGTTCACAAAATATATATTTTAATTCATAAATTTAAGTTTTAAAAACTTTGTCAATTCAGAAAAGAAAATTCAGAGAAATCTTTTTTTAAATCTCTCTAATTTTGAATAGAAGCAATCCAATCATCATAGTTTTGCATTCTTAAAATGTTCAGTTTTTGTTCACTTCTCCTGGTCCTTTGCCCTGGTTTGATCTACATTTAATGATCAAATGAATTTCCAAATCCCATGAATTCTACCTCAGCACTCCTTTCTCTGCCTAACCCATTTCCTCCCCTTTCTATTAGTATAGTTCAGAACCTTAATGGCTAAAAATTAAATAACAGTACAGGCAAAGATTTATTGAGGTCTTATCTGTTTGAAGCCCTGTGCTAAGGGCTTCATATATGTTACCCTGTTTAAACCTTACATTAACATGGTGAAATAGATTCTAAAAGTATTCCTGTTTTACAGATGAGTAAATCTTGGAGGACTTGCAGAACTAAATAATTTGCCTAAGGCCATAGTCAGGAGTGCTGGAACCAGTATGCAAATTAGAGAGTGAGACCCAGAGCCTAGTTTTCTATCCTACTTCTCTAACTCATGGCTGGAAAGTACTTTAAAATCTAGTCCACTCCCCATTTTTTTCTTCATTCTCCTTTAACATTCCTGCAAGTTGTCACAAGCCTGTGTTGAAACATCTCCAATGACTGTCATAATAGTCTCCTATCTCTCAACTCCAACTCACACTAATTGTACCAGACTAATTGTTATCAAAAGCTTTTCATCAAAATACCCCTCTGCTCAAATAACTCACATTTCTAAATGAAGCAAAGGTGACCACTTCAGATATCCTAAACTCCCTCCAAACCTAGCTATTCACACTCTTCAATTCATAATCCGCATCCAGAATCCTACTTCTAGGGTTGTCCTCATGGGGATAATATCCTATGTTCTCCATCTTAAAATATGGTCCCCACTGCCTCTATCTCTACATATCCCTGTTCTTCTCATCCTTCAAGAGCCTCTTAAAATTGACACAACTTTTGCCACATATTATTTTCTATGGTGTATTATAATTACATGAACGACAAAATTCAGAGATCGGCTGCTGTGACTTTGCCTATCCTCCACTAATCTGTTTTGAGAATAGTCACAATTTTGTCTTAATTTCTCTCTAAGAAACTTGCAGTGTTTTAATATAAAATACCAAGAAATATTTGATGGATGCGATATGCATGCATGCATATGTGGATAGATGGATGAAAGCATTAAAAACAAATGAGCTCCATTGTTTCTGCGTATATAAGTAATGCTTCAGAAATGTCCGAATTCAAATTACTGGCTCTTAATAAACCCTTTAGCTGCCTGAACACTACCATAGTGTTACTAATTCAACCAAGTGCTGTCAGACTGCACTTAACAGGTTTTTAGTTAATTGACCAAATATTTGACTGGATTTAAAGCATAGTCTTTCAAAGTAGTTTTTGATAAAACCAAACTTTATGGAGTTTGTTGCTTAAACTCATTTGATATGGTATAAAGCAAACATCTCTTGAACCTTAAGACTGTAATCTGTTCAACATTTTAGGAAACATTTTATTGCTTACACATACAGAATGCACACCTAGTATTATAAACCAAAATACAAAGATCTGTGAACTGAAGGTCATCAGGGGTCATACATGGTGGTCAAGAGGAAGACAAGCATGCACTCTTTTACTATAATTTGTGGTGATTTGCATTTGTAAAGAAAAAGAGTCAATAGAAATAATCAATATGAGTGTATGTGTGTTTTTCCTTCTTAAGAAGAGAAACACATGACCCAAAATAGTACTGGTTTTTAAAAAAAAAAATTAAGATTTCAAATTGAAATATTTTAGAAATAATTAGCCTTTGGTAAAACTGTCAAGTGGAAATTCATTTTTATTCCCAAAATATGTTTTTTCTGTGCTACTTTAGCTTTGTTTTAATTTGCTATTTAGCAGTGCCCTGAAATATTAATAAATTGTTTAATAAATTCCTTCTAACTCTTAATAGATTTTTAATGAAGAAATCTATCTTAGAGATCTGTGAGAATTGATATTACATACTTTCTCAAAGTGTTAAATTATTGACCCCCTGAACCATTTCATTGAACCTCTGTCCTTTGTTTGCCATCATATATATTCAGATCTTCTTAGAAATTTTGTGAAATGTAAAAATCATTGATTCTGTAAACCATAATAACAGGTATTCTAGAAATGGGAAGGCAAATATTTCATCCACAGAGTCAGTTTACAAAAAATAAAAAGTTTTATTCCAGATTATAGTGTTAAATCATTTATAATTAGCCTGATGAGTAAAATAAGCCCATAGTACTTAAGACTTTGGATGAGGGTAGAAGAAAACAGTCCCACAGGGGTTCCATCATTGGTCTGTTTTCTACTAAACACGCACCTAGATATCCCTCCAGGGTTGCCTAAGTGTAAGGGCTGTAACAGCTCCAGATAAATCCCTTTCTCCACGCTGATTTTCAGCACACAGGAAGGTCAGCTCTGGAGTCTGACAGAGTCAAGGTGCATTTTATCAGAATTTCTAGGAGGCTGACTCCCCTGTTTTCTTCTCTTCTGGATCATGACAATAAAACACAATGCTCGGCTTCAGAAATAGGTAAATTTGGAGATAAAGGAAATTTATGGCACTTTCATACCCCAATCCATTTATGCCTCCGGAAGAAATTTATACGGGGATTATCTCTGTAGATTTTGGAGACAAAGTGGTTAGTGAAAAGCCTGTGGGCTTTGCAGTCAATCAGATCTGGATTTGACCCCTGGCTCCTCAATTTACTAATTATTTGATTTTTGATAATTTAACTTCTCTGAATCTGTTTCTTTATAATGTTACCAAATTTGTAGGATTGGGAAGAAAGATTAAATGAGATAAAGCATATATGATTTTAAGTGTTTGTTACCAAACTCGACACATAGTAAATGCCAGTGACTGTGGTGGTTAAATTCTCTGTAGGTTCCAAAGTCAATCTTCCTCTATGGACAGGGTGGAGGGCTATGAATTAAACTCATTGTGAAGTTCCCCAGGGGATGTCATCCTCTTACACCTCAAGGGCTAATTCAGTGTTGAAATTAAAACTCAGATTTGGTTTTAAGTCTACCTGCCATGGCCCAGGAACAGGGAGGGTGCGACTCTGCCCTGAATGCCCAGTGAGAGCCAGTGCAAAATGGACAGTTTGGGGAATTACTGTCGATTGGGTCAGACAGACCTGGGAGCTTTTTGTACTTATTTCGTTTGTTTGTTTTGTACTTGTTTTGTAACATTTCCCAACAGAGAAACCTTAGGAAATCTGCTTGAATTTTCTACATCTCCATTTCCTTATCAGCAAAATATGAAAATAATGACATGTCTTTAATTCACAACAACTACTTTATGCTAATATTATGTCATGGCAATATTAGCAACATAGCTAATATTAAGGATTAAAATCCTTAGAGAGACTCTTGATCCTATACAATATACTTTGTATGGCCCTGTGTTTCAGAGTTCCCCAAGCAGAGTTCCCAAGTTTCCCTGAACACTTGTCCTTAGAGATGTCCTGAGAAAAAGAATAATCAGAGTTCCATGGTCAAATATAGATGGGAGACACTAAACTTGTTACCCTTTCTTGGAGGGTCACAATTAATACTGACATATTAAAAGCCTTGAGAAATTCTTCAGAAAAGGAAACTATACAACTCAATGGTCCCCTGAGAGTGTTTCCCAAAATATTAAATATACAGTCCCCTTCCTTTTCTTTCTCATAATATCCCTTGGCATGGGTGTTTAGCGGAACACACTTTGGGAAACATCAATTACCCTGGCCTCCTCAGATTAGCTAAAATTTTGTACTAGCTGCAAAGGATGTGAATTGTTGGGTGGTATCAACATCACAGATGGTGCTGGTGCCTTCTGATGGTCACAGAAACCAGCTCTGACCAACCCACATCACTTATCAGGGGTTCTTTGGTCCCACAAAGTAAATCTCCTTTTTAACTACCAAGTGGACTTGCATTTTGTTCTTGTCTTTTAAAGTTGCCCCATCACATTGAAAGAGGTGAATACTGGGAAGAGGGAAAGTGACACATACAAGACTCAGAAATCTTGATGGAGGTATTAGTATAACTCATACGCATTCTTAAGCATGGATATTTTGCACTGATAATCACATACATTTATGGATATGATTTGGATTCTGTGAATGATTAATTCCAGGCAAACTGGACCAAAATTTGAAAACCAAATCAGACCAAAATCTGATTACTGAGGGGAGGGTCCGAGTGTGTTACTATTGTACTTCCTAGGACCTAGCCAAGCAACAAGACTTGTCATTGACGCATTACATATAAGACATAGTACTACTCACTGGATGTATAGTGATCTATAAGACATATACATGTTCTCCAAAAGAATGTCTGACACATAATAGGCCCTAGGTAAATATTTGCTAGATATATGAGCAAACTAAAGCAAAGAGTTTTACTAGGCCCTACAAAGAGACCTGGATTTACATTACAAAATGAAGAGGGGACTATGCAGTTTTTATTAATGTTTAGTATTGACTTAAGTACACGTTAAATAGTTTCAATTAAACTTTCAGTCAGGTTCTAATTTGCCAGTTGTGTAAAAAAGAATTAAGGATGAGGCTGGCAAAAGAGCCAGGCAAAGTTTTGCATTAAAAAAAAAACACTGCAATTTTGGTGCAGGTCTATAGGAGAACAAAATATGTAACTTACCTAAAGAAGTCAGACCTCTGGGATCATATTTGAATGAAAGGACATGGCCAACATGGAGCCCGAAGTGTCTCAGGGAAACCATATCTGCATAAAACTCAGTTACTACCTGGAGTTTGGGTTAGAGTCCATCAGAGGGATGGCAATGACAGTTTCCATGAGGAAGAATTTTTTTCAATAGGAAAGACTAAAGTTTGAGGATAGAATGAAGTAACAAACCAGAATGGAAGAAACGCAGATATGGGAGAGAAGAGCAGCCCACAAGTTCAGGGGCAAAGCCCCATCTAGAACCACAGAAGAACTCAGAGAGGAGCTGAGAAGGTCATGTATGTTGTACATCAAGACTTTATATATAAAGAATTCCTTATGGCTCCATTGGATATTAGTAATTTGACTAAAGAGTAGTGGCTTTTGTTACAGTAATATTTTATGGCAGCCAAGTAGCTTCTGGAATACTGAAAAATTCATGGGAAATAATTCAGTCACACAAATTGCTTAGAAGGGGGCTGAGGGAGAATGCATTTACCCTTGGGGACATCCTAAGATCATCATAAAGTGGCCAGAACATACTGGATTTGTGTAAGGAAACCTGAGTTTCAATTTTGGCCCTACCACTTATTTCCAGTTATGTGACTTTAGGTAAATCATTGAGCCTAGTGAGTTTTAAACATTCAACTGGTTAAAAATAGATATTTTGTAGAGATTCTGTGAAGCTTAAATGATGTGTCTATAAAAATGATTAACTCATTGCCTACCACATAATATGCACTAAAAAGTAGTGTTCGAAATATTGCATTGGCCAAAGATTATATCAGCAAATGATTTTATTTGATAGAACTAGGCCAACATATCCATATCTCTTTTTTCCATTTTCAGTGAAAATTTATCTGCCCACTAAATTACAAGGAAATAAAGTTGAACAAGGAGAGCAATTTGGTGGGCTAACTAGAGATCTCCCTGACTTTTTTTTACTGTCCTCTGATCAATTATATTGCACACAAATATTTCTAAAACTTTAAATGCACTGAAAGTTCACTATGCCATCCAATGTTTTTGTCTGTTTGGTATATGTTTATTCTACATCAGAATATTAGGCTAAGCTATTTTCACAAATTGTACCTACTTTATTTTATTTTATTGAAGTATAGCTGATTTACAATGTTGTGTTAATTTCTGCTGTAGAGCAAAATGATGAAGTTTTATATATATACATATATATGTATTCTTTATCATATTCTTTTCCATTATGGTTTATCACAGGATATTTAATATAGTTGCCTGTGCTATACAGTAGGACCTTGTTGTTTATCCATCCTATATATAATAGTTTGCATCTACTAATTCCAAACTTCCAATGCATTCCTCCCCACACCCACTTGGCAACCACAAATCTGTTCTCTAAGTCTATGAGTCTGTTTCTGTTTTGTAGATAAGTTCATTTGTATCATATTTTAGATTCCACATATGAGTGATTTCATATGGTATTTGCCTTTCTCTTTTTTAAATTTCATGATACTTCAGAGAGACATATAGAATGTTAGGATACCAAAGTGAATTTTTTTTTCATGCCAAACCATAAAATATAAAGTACATTTGCATGTGATCCTGCCTTTTATAAGACCCAGGTAGGCAAATCCTCATAATTTTCCCTTCTTATGCATCTTTCTTAAAATATTGTCTCTACATCACATTTCAATTTAGAAATGAAAGTACCTTTTAATAGTGCCCAATAATATTTATATGTGAGCATGTAATAAAGCATTAGTTAAATGAGTCATGTTATAATGTAACCACAAAAAGCAATTATTAGGGCCTCCCTGGTGGCGCAAGTGGTTGAGAGTCCGCCTGCCGATGCAGGGGATACGGGTTCGTGCCCCGGTCTGGGAGGATCCCATATGCCGCGGAGCGGCTGGGCCCGTGGGCCATGGCCGCTGAGCCTGCGCGTCCGGAGCCTGTGCTCTGCAACGGGGGAGGCCACAGCAGTGAGAGGCCCGCATACCGCAAAAAAAAAAAAAAAAAAAAGCAATTATTAGCTTACCTCTATAAATGCCAAAAAAATAGATGTCAATTTATTTTTCTCATTCTTAAGTCAAACACAAATTGTTTAATTAAATATGTTATATCAATTTAATACATTAAAGAGAAAAAATTCCAACTTTAAAAAAATCCATTTTATTGAATACTAGTGTTTTAACAGTTAGGGAATATTTGCTTCTGAAAATGAGCATCATCTGTCCATTAGTTATGTCAAATACATGTGTACAATTAAATACATGTGTAATAGTTAAATACATATGTGCTAAACACGAAGCTCTGAGGTTAGACAGCCCAGATCCCAACAGTTACTATCTGGGTTACTTAACCTCTATTTGGCTTCGATTCCTCACCTAAAAAATGAGTAACTTCATAAAATTGCAACATAAATTGTATAAAGTTCTTTAGCTCAGGACATAGCACATAGTAAGACTTCAGCTAACGTTAGCTCTATAAATGGTAGTAATAATTGAACTCTATCCCAATTCTTTTTTCTAACCCATACAATTTTTCAATAGTTTAAACTACCTTAAGACCTAGACCAGGCCTAAAATAAATATCACATTATATTTAATTATAGGTGACCTCTGCTTTGAGTCTTTTATAAATGTATTTTTCACACTTGGTTTCAAGCTGGTACCTATCTCCTTAGGTAAAACTGCTTCTTCATCTAAATACCTGAAAAGATGCTAAGGTCATTTTAATTAAAGCAGCAACAACAGATGTATATATGTTCATTAATAAAAGTGTAATTTGTAGCTGTGTTCCTCTGAAAGTTAAGCCAAAAAATTATAAATTATATTGAGACACAAAAAGAAACACTGTTCTCTAAGTCAGATGCTCTATTATTAAAAAATGTCACCCCTTATGAATATCATAAATAGCAAACCCAGGAACAGAGTAACCATTTTAAAAAGTCTGGAGGGGATTCCATAACAACATTTAAATGCATTACTACTCAAACAATTTGATTGGATTATAAAATATTTAAAACTGCAGCTGTAGTTGTGGTGTTTACTGTTGATTATTTTGATTTCAAGATCTTCACACAAAAAAGGTACAAGCTTACAGATGTATTTATGTTTCACTGACAAGTAACCGTACTATAAAATGAACTGTGCATAATACATATTCAGATTAAAAGCGTAAAGTTAGAAATAGAAAAGTAAAATCATAATTCTTTAAAAGTTCTGTCTCCAAACAGGAGCAATCAGTTCAAAATCAAAAATGTCAAATACATGTTCCAGTTGAAAATGATATTAAAAACTAAGTAAAAATACATTAACATGAATTCTGTTTATCATCAAGCTTTACAGTAACTCACCACACATGATTCTATATAAATCTAAAAACACTTTGTAGATATGAAAGCATTTATAACCTAAAAACTCTAAAGTAATAATTTTATTATTTTGTTTCTGAAGATGAGGCCCAGTATCACTTAAAGAGTTACTGCTTTATGGTGACAAGTTTCATTAACATATACTATCATTATATACTTAAAGAAACCCAGTCAGGGCTTCCCTGGTGGCGCAGTGGTTGAGAGTCCGCCTGCCGATGCAGGGGACATGGGTTCGTGCCCCAGCCCGGGAAGATCCCACATGCCACGGAGCGGCTAGAGCCGTGAGCCATGGCCACTGAGCCTGTGCTCCGCAACGGGAGAGGCCACAACAGTGAGAGGCCCGCGTACCACAAAAAAAAAAAAAAAGAAACCCAGTCAGTGGACTAAAAAATAAAGAAAAGAAATAAGAAATATATACATATATGCTTAGTAGGATGATTTTAAAAATATGAAAATAAAAGAATACAGCTGAAAAGATTTTCACTGTACCCAACTTCACTTCCTTTCCAAGATAGAAAATGGGACAATGATGTCCAAACATTCTGATGAACTAAAGTAAATGCCAGTTTCTGAAGCTTCACTGTACAGTTATCTGTGATAAGCTCTATTAATCCCTGGAAGTTAAAGCTGCATTGATGACTCAAACCACCAATAAGACCCCCCATTAGATGGGGAAATACCTCTACTGCAAGGTTTCAATCTTAAGACCACCCCTCAAAGAGACATAGTCCTGTAAGCACCTGATTTTAACCCCATGCTGCCTATAAATTCTGAATATTCACTGTATCAACCCACCCTCCTCAGTCCAATGCTGATAATAATAATAAAGCACTGTTCCTAGAACTTTTGCATTTATGATATTGTTTAATGGACCAAAAGTTTAAAAACTCTTTGTGCTCACTCTTCTTATTCGACAAATAAAAAGAAACTGACACTCAGCTAATTAAGTCTTGCTCAAGGTGGCACAGCACATATCTGAGAAAGCTTAGACCTGGGTAGGATAGAACCTTTTGCTAAAGGGGAGCAATTCTCTGGCTTTGAAGCTGAGTGCGTGCAAGTTCAAATCCTCGCTCCATCACAGGGAGAAGTCACTTGAGTTCTCTGAGCTGCTGTTTCCTCATTGTAAAATAAGGATCCTAGTAGTACCTGCTTCATAATGCTATTGTAAAGCTCAAATGAACTAATGCATGTAAAGTATTGTTTTAGGAGGCTGAATAAATGAGGAGAAGGTGAAGCAAGCATAGGCAATGGTGGTTTTTCAATGTACAATCTCCAAAGCACATTCAACTAGTTGGCGAAGTTTTAGTTCCCAATTAGGGATATAAACATATTCACTAAAATTAAGTTGGGGGTCATTTATGTCCTAATGTTGATTGATAATCCAGCCACCTAGATTCGAGAAAGAAAATACCAATGATGTGGGAAAGAACTGGTTGAAATACGAGAAACAATGTGTAGAGAAAAGAGTAAGGCAAAGAGATGTTAATACAGGTCCCACTCCCTGATTTATTTGATCGACTTCCACTCTTTTGCCTCCAATTCTTCCTTTTCTGCTTTTATAATGAATACTTGTGGTATAAATGGAAGTAGCTCAGACTATGAATCCAGATAATCCAAACTAAAGACCAGTTATTCATAGGATGATCTCAAATATCACTGAGCCTTAATATATTCACCTGCAAAACGAAGATAATAACACCTGTCTGTATGCCTCACCATGCATGTGGGAACAATGTATTACATATGTGTATATATGTGTGCATTTTATTACCTAAAACTGGGCATTCTAGATGCATACTGTGAACTTTTTTCTGGTGTCCTGCCTTGGACCAATTCATTACTGAAATTTTTGGAACCCTTGAACATTTAATTTTAGATAATGATATCTAGATTTTTCAAACTATTTCAGATTGACATACTGAATTTCTTATTTTCACACTATTTTTACATTGCCCTTTTGACAAATAGAATTTTGATATAGCTTTACTTTAATGTCTAGGAAAAGGTTTGGTTTTGAATGTTTTGGAGGTACAAGCACACCCTTTATATTTTACATGCAATACTATAATATAGAGATCTTACATATGACAAAGTTTTCCTATAAGTAGTGAGATGGACTCATGAGTCACATATGAAAAGTAATCTTGTTGTTTTATAATCACACCAGGCAACTGCTCTATATATTCATGATCTAGAAAATATAAGTAAACAAATATAATTTGGTAAGTTTGGTAATTTCAGAAGTGAATGTAGACTTTGAGCTGTATTAACTGAAGTTGAAAATTAGACCACCAGATTTCAACTACCCAGCAGTAATTAATTCCAGCATGTGAAGCTTAATTAAGGAAAAACAAAATATATCACAAATTGTCGAAAAGGAAAGCCACCAACTGATGACACAGGACTATTTAAATATATTAAAGAAATGGTGCAGTATGTTAAGCATGTAATTCCGCCAAAATTCTCCCAGCTTTATTTTGTCTTCCTTTCCATATCCTTGGCTCTCAAAAATTCATTCTCAGTTCTTTGGCAAAAGAGACTGGAAGAGACCAGAAGGAGGAGAGGGGGAGTGGACAGCTCATGCTAATGCCACTCTTGATTTCATATTTTTGTTAAAAAATCCTACTTTGTGCATATAAAATATAGTTCATTTCTTATCCTGAGAGTTACCCTGGCATATGGCTCAATTGGAAACATCAAGGTTTTTAGTTCTTTTTTAAATGGCTTGCCTCTTTTCCAGACTTTTCTTCAGATGTATTGTCAATGCCACTTTTAGAGTCTATCACCCGTGAATTGGTAAAATCCTCTTCACTTCCTGGCCAAGAAGGTCCTGACCATGAAAGTAGACGAACAGAGAATGGAGAAAGTCTGGGAGTCCAAGCATCCATCTGAGTAGTTTCTTTTTCAGGTATGACTGATCTCATGTTCTTGGACTTTTTTGTAATGTAAAAGATGTGTTCTCTAGACCCAGAGAGAAAACTCTTTCCTACTTTCTCCTCTTCTGTTGAGTTAAATAACCCAAAGATATCTCTTGAACTCTATAATCATGCTCCAAGGCCTATGTACCCAAATGAAGTTCCATGAGTCCAATTCAATCTGAATCTTCTTGATAAAATACAATGCCAAGTAACTTACCTGCAAGAACATTCCTACATATCTGAGGCCTTTCAAAAGCAATGTTGGGCTGATGTGGTAATGACATGAGTAGAGTCGCCAGTTCCTTAAAGTTGAATGTGGACTGTAGAGAAATAATAATACCTTGTAATACTACCCATCTTGGATGAAATTTTTGGTTTCAAAAGTACGGAAATACTTATCCAATTTCATTCATCATGACTGCTCTGTCTTAGTCTGCAATAAGTACAGGCTAGAGTCATTGGAATGCATCGAATTATTGGATAATGTCAGATCCTGCCCAAAGAGGGAAAGAGAGATAGCCTAAAAGTATGTATCAAATAAGGAAGTTTTGAGTAGGAAATAAAAGGTAAAGGTAAAAGGAAACAGAAGGAAGTAGTTTGTTCTTTAAATTATTTTTCCTTAAACAGGTATAAAAACATAAGAAATATTTCTTTTTTTGTAATGCTAAAAAAGGTTTCAAGGGTACTTTATAAAAGTGACTTTCAACTCCTAGCTGGGTGTAATTTCTGAGGCCTGAGGCAATTGTCAGTCACTTTTTCAAATTGGAGAATACGGTAATAGTTTAAAGAGGTAGTCCTACTTCAGTTCAGTATGTATATTCAAAATCTAAATATCATTTGTAAACAATATACATAGAACTTCATGTGGCAAAAAAATTACAAGTTATAAAAATTCATTTACAATTGGAAACATATAAATGTCTGCATCCAGACTTTTTGAAGGACTGTGCAAGGTTATACTTTTCCTTAGCAAACTCTTCATCTATTTTCCATTTTTCTTACCTGGCAGGCAGCTAGAGGCTACAGAGTCAAATAATGAAGTTGTCTTTCATTTAGGTATAGTTTATTAATGGCAAAACACTAATCCATTAATCAACTTAAAACAAGTCAGCAAATTAAAAAAAAAACGGTATCTCCTTTAGTAACAGAGATCACATGCCTCTTAAAAAGGATCCATTATCTCCATGGGTTTCTCAGCTGAAGTTAAAAATCTAAAAATGATTTTTATTCATTTTTCATTAATATGCAAAATTATTCAAATTAGATAGTAATTAACCATCTACTCAGTAGAAAACTGTTTCATGTTAATTTATGATAAACTCAGTTGCCGCTTTGATTGAGATTGATTCTTGGTGTTGAGAATCTATCATGAATACAAAAAAGCACCTGAAAAAATATTTTTAAACACCTAACTTATTGCTCAGCTAATTACATGGTAGCTGTGTTCACAGACTGTTCCAAAGAGAGGCTATGGAACCAAGACCAGCGCCGAGGAAGCTGTGCACACACTCTTTCATGTGCTTCTGGTAAATTTCATCCTAAAACACTCTGTCTTTGGTTGCCTCAGTTTAGCTGATTCGTATCATTTAGGGGTTTATCATCGTTTAATGCAGCCAACTGACATAGTCTAGATCAGACTGCCTGGATAAAACAAAATTTCAATAAGTAAAGAACTATGGAAATTTTTATGTGTTCTCGAGATCAGTTCATGTCACTGGATACTTAGCTCAGTGCAGTCAGTATGATTTGTAAACAGACTTCAGCTTTACTTTCTGTAGATGAGAAACAGACCTCAGTCGTAGAGGATGAAAGGGTGATTATCATGGGCTTGTCAGGCCAGTGGAAGTCATTTTCATTCTCAACAACAAAAGCTGGAGTTGAGTATCAGTGACCATAGGATATGCAACTGAATCTAACACTGAAGACTGCTATTCAAAACGTTGACCCCTGGGAGTAACAAAACCATGGGGACACAGTTAGTGACCTTCTGTTAGCACTTTTAAAGTACACAAAGGAAAACACCTACTACTTTCAGTACCTATTTGGTTGCAGGGATCAACTATGGGTGAGAATTCCTGTGGCAATAGATAAAAAGGAAAATCTAACTCCAGCTGGGTATAGATGGCTCCCTCAATCATCCGTTTAAAAGCATGTTATTGTGGGATCACAATAGTACACACTACATTTGGCAAGCATTTTACCTTAGGTTTATATTTTTATGCAGTAAGATTTCAGACATTATATCATTTGCTCCTCTGCCAGGTATGCTGCACACATATTACACTCATCTTCCAGATAAAGGCCCTGAGGCCTGAGCAGTGTAACTGTCAACAAGTTAATCATTCAGTTAGATAAGGAGGGACTGGGATTGCTGTTTCTTTTCCTTTTTTTTTTTCAGCTATCCGCTGTTTTTCAAAATGCCTCCCAAATGCTGATGACCTACATCAGCATCACCAAGGGTGCTTCTTAAAGATGTCAGTTGCCAGACCCTTTCTCAGGTGGGCTGTGTCAGGCTCTGGAGAAGCGATCTAAGTTATTTCCATTTCTAAACTAGCTGCCCAGGTAACTAACACACACACACACACACACACACACACACACACACACACACACACACACACACACACACACACACACACACACACACACACACTTAAATGCACTGCCTATAACTCTTCTCTAAACAGTCGATCTCCCACCCCTGCCAAGTGTACATTGTACCTTCAGGGAATGGAACAAATGGGGAGTGTGATACCCTTCCATGGATCCTCCTGGGGATTTTCTGATATGGTGAAATATAGGGTAATTAGCAAAATATCCTGAAAACATTGTCCTGAATCTTTGCAGCAATGTCTGAGAAGGGTAATTATAGAATAATGAGCATAAGCCTAAACAAAAAGGAGAAAAATCTGCATGCAAAAAGCAACACCTTGAGAGTTTTTGAAAGGTATCTCTACAAAACTGAGTGGTGAAATGACTGAAATTTGAAGCGTACTGCTAGTTCCCATAGGGTACAGTAAGTTCCCACTCTAGATAATATGCATGCACATTCGTTCTGATAGAATTCTAAAACAACAGAATTAGCCATAAGCTAAGAGTTGCCATGATTTATGTTTTATAATAGCCCCTCCTTTCCATTTCCTGGTCAGCGTTCTGGATGATTGTTCCATTTAGCACATATTCTCTAGTTTGTTTCTCTCGCTTCAAGTCTATTTTACATTTTCCTGTACTGAACTGCGTTTGCCATCTGCTGATCCAATTACTTATACAATCCAAATCCTTTTGAGTCTGATTGTTTTGTTCCTCATTATTTGCTCAGCCTCCAGTTTTAGTATCCTCTGTAAACTCTAAAATCTTGTTTTCAATACCTCATCTGAATTACTTATATACAATACAAGCCAATTAGCTCAAACTTTAGGTTTTCCTAAGGCTACTTGGGTCTGAAGGGATTTAGATTAGTTGAGTGGATTTGGATCCTAAGAAAGACCTGACAATTCACTCATCTAAGGACAGCTGATCCATCAGAAACTGAACCATCCTCTTTAAATGGGGAGGAATCAAAAAGCAGGAAACATACAGATTCTAAAATGATACTGTATGTAATAACAATATTATCATCATTGTCATCATAATCTTTATTATTGTTACCAATTACTATTATCTCATCAACTGTTTATTAAGTTCCCACTGTAAGACCATCTCTGTGTAAAACAATAAATCTACCCAAAGACTAGAATTGAAGATACAAGGCCAACATATAAGCTTTAACTGCCCAGCTTATTCCTCATTTACATCTGTTTCGGTAAATTATATTTTTTCAACCAGATTTGTCCTTTATTTGGTACCTCAACATAGTTTCTCTTGAACCCTATAGGCTGATTTTTTCTAGCATGTTACCTAGCAAATAATGGTAAGTTTAGGAACATTAAAGGGCTCAAAACATATTCACATGTTTAATTTTGCCTGCAAAAACCCTTACTAGGACTTCCCTGGTGGCGCAGTGGTTGAGAGTCTGCCTGCCGATGCAGGGGACACGGGTTCGTGCCCCGGTCCGGGAGGATCCCATGTGCCGCGGAGCGGCTGAGCCCATGAGCCATGGCCGCTGAGCCTGCGCGTCCGGTGCCTGTGCTCTGCAACGGGAGAGGCCACAGCAGTGAGAGGCCCGCGTACCGCAAAAAAAAAAAAAAAAAAAAAAAAAGAAAGCCAGGAGGTAAACAGACTCAAAGGGATTAGAAACCCATTCAAAGGTCTGCACGGCAGATGTGGGGATCGAGGTTTCCTCTTCAGGAGTAACAGCAAACAAGGGTAAGGGGTCGATACTGTTTTTACTCTTCCCAACCCTGAAGGGTGACTAACTCCTGGTAGCTTCTGTACCTCCTAACAATCCCATGTGACACTTAGCGGGGGTGATGCTATCTCCTATTATTGTTTCTTTCTTTAATGTACACTTGCCAACACCAACTCAACCAGATTTTAAACCCTTGAATGTTATTCTTTTCCTCTTCCCAGGGCCTAGCAAACACTGATTTCTCCATAATAGATGTCCAACAAATGGTTATTGATAAAGTATATTTATTTTATTTCAACAAGTATTTACTGAGATGCTAAACTGAATACTTTGAGGAGAAGCCTAAGCAAGGCAGTTTTCAAACTGTTTAAGGAACTTTAACTCGGTTGAAAAAATTAAGTACATGGGATCAATTGTACAAGGTTATAGGAGACTTAAAAGGAGGGAATCCAGGGTAGTTTTTGTAGTTGAAACTGCTCTTTCCAGACCACAAGCTACCACGTAATGCATCAACTGGTTGATGCTGACTACAGTAATAGCTCATTTTATTTTCTCTGAATATTAACATTTATTATAAACTTTTGTGGATTGCACGTCCTTTAGATTACCTGCATCTAGTAGCTGGAAAAGAACCTCTGTGATAGTCTTTAGCTCTAATTAAAAAGAAATTATTACATGCCCAGGAAAATATATCCAGTCAATGGAGGCAAGATGAGAGATGCATGCATATAAACCTCAAGCTCATGGATCTCTGAGCTCTTTTTTGGAGTGGTCTTTCTTCTTCTTCCTTTCAAATTTCCTTATGACTTTGCAAAAAGAACTAGCGCTCTCTCATTTTGGAGACTGCTCCCTGGTTAAGCTAACTTTCCTTACTAATAACAATTCCTTATTCAGAGATGCAATAAGTGGGACATGATATTTCAGAACCTTTAGACCATGAGCAACACAGGCAGTTCAGTCGGAGAACAGGCAAGAGGGAGGCCTGACACTGCACTTGCAGTGGGATCTGGAAGAGAAGTCAAGAGAAAGGAAGAACAGAGGGGAAAGCAACCTATGTTGTAACAGAGAGTGTATATGTTTGGAGCCAGTTCTCTTAGTTTTATTGGCTCATAATATTTTCAAAAACAACTTTGTGCCACTTTCCCTAAGTCTCTATTTTGTGCCTTTTATTCTTGAGGGTTCATTTTCCATGAATGATTTCCAGATTTCAGTACTTTCATCATATTTTCCAAAGTAAGGTATAATTTTTATATGTAAACATGTATTGATCCCACTCAGAATCAATTCTTGTTTTGTAAAGGGCCTCACTTCCATTTTTCCTTCAGTGCTATTATTATTCCTCTATCATCTCCCGTTGCCCTTTTTATATAATGAAACAGATTCATTATTTTCTATACCAGATATGTATTTTGTATAAAAGGTATATATAGGCTGTTCACATGTTCCAAATAAAAAATTAGGGCACATAGCTCCACAGAAAAACATTTTATTTGGTTTGCAAATTTTTTTCTGTGAAGTATCACATAGTGCTGTAAAAATTAAATACTTATTTGTACATATAAAAAGTTGCCGTCATTGAAAAAGAATAAAATTATGTGAAAGTAAATATATATTTTAGCAAAAATATAAGCATATCAGTTACAATAATACTGCATTTTTTTTGTATTTCTTCAACTATCGAAGTCGATGGCATATTTTTCTGTTCACACTTGCTTGAAATTGGGTAACATGATAATATTTAATTCTTCTTAAATGTCCATGAACATGTCTTGGAAATGGTCAGAATAATTAATTTGGAATATCAAGAAATAGCTTACTCTTTTACTGGCTCTGGGCCATTGATAACTTTTTTTTAACAGGTACAGTGGTTAATCAGTAAAAATGCTCACTGCTTCCTTTGTACTTGATAGTGACATGTTGAGATGTACCTTTTCTTTATATTTGAAGAAATCATACAGTAAATAGAAATTGTACAGTGCATTTGGTTATCTTATACTTTCAGAAACACACCCCATTTAGATCATTGTTCACACTGAAAAATATTCTTGTACAAAATGGAAAAAATATTGTCCCAAACTTTCCACTGAGTCCTTCTTCTTTCTTCCCTTCTTTCCTATATTATTTTATTCATGTGTTCCTTTCAAAGAACATTATTAAGTATCTCTGTTAGTTACTAGGACTAAAGAAACAAGATCAAACTTCTGCCCTCACAAGGTCTCACAGGAGACAACAAAACAGAATAAAGCTAAGTAAACTACTTCACGTAGAAATTAAATTTATATCCTAGACCTCATCTGTAACCTGCTCTTAACAAAAACAAAAACAAAACCCCCCAAAACAACAAAAAAAACCAAACTCACTAAAAAGTACCAGCAAGAAAGTCATTGATAACATTTTATACAATTTATTGTACAGATCTTAGAAACACAACCACGCCATCTCACTTAAATGTCTCCTGAGGCAAAGTACTGATTCCGATTCCCTACAATAATGACTCTTAAAAGTGGAAATTGAGGTTTAATACAAATTTTTTTCCTCTAGTTAACTAGAGAAACTTCAAACTCACTCCATTGTAAGAAATCTGGTTACTGAAATGTCACAAAGCTATGGATAACTGTCAGCCACAAGAAATGTTTCCTCTAAACTAAGAAATCAGGTAATTATATTAAATAGAGTTGTCAATGGCCTCAAATAGGGTCTGTTCCCAAATTTTAATGCTGAAAAACAAATTAAGAGTGACATACAAGGTTTGTACTGATTTTGACAATATGTTTTTTATATATCATATGATATTGGAAGCAGGATGGCTGAACTGGACAAACTGTGTTTTAGTTTGACCTACCATGAGTGCTGAATAGAAATAATAAAAAACACTCTTGCTTTAGAAATATATATGTAACATATTAAGAAAGGAAAGAGAATACTGAAGCTGGTCTTTCTAATACATTATAAAGGTATTTCTCAAACCACCTTTCTGACACATTTGTCTATATTGATTAGATACTGTTAGACTGACATTGCCTGACCTGTCTAAATCCATCAATTGCTAAGCTCTTGATGCCTGATTCCCAGGATATTTTAGCACCTAGCCTAAATATGAATATTTTCATAAGCTTTTTACTAAAGAGATCAATAATTATGTGCATATTAAATTTGTATTATTGCTGTTGTTAATGGTGCCCTTTAGCTGGCCATACATTACACTCCTCTGCTTAGGTGGCCATACATGATAAACATTTCATTAGCAACACTTAGAATGTACACACGGGATACCATATCCCCAAGAGTGTATATGTGAATTTTAAGGAACCTGTTCAGTGTTAGGGTAAGTACATATTCCCTGTAGTCGTCACTGTATTTCCATTCTGGATGCCACAAACCCTACCATTAAATACGTTTTGCCCACTTAAAAACTGCTTTGTGGGGATGGCATGTCTTAATTGTTCCCAAGACAATGCATAATGCACTGCTGTGATGGGCCTTCAGTTAAACTAATAGGCAGGCCAGTTGCCTCCTGGTTTCAGCAGATTTTAAAGCACTAATGAAACTGTACTTAAAAAAAAAAAAAAAGCAACTCAAAAACTTGTTATCATGGGAAGAAAAATAAGATTCCCAAAGAGCTTTTCTGTATTTCATTGTTTACAAATAAAAATAGGCAACAAATGCATTTTACTCAGTGACTGTCCAGCTTCTATTGTCTTCTATACCTAATATATTTTAGGCCCAAGAATAGAGAAATATTGGTGCCACATTTTCCAAAGTAACTAATTTGTGCGTAAGAATTATGCAGAGGAAGACAAAATCAGCTAGTTGCCCTTACAAATCAGGCAGTTGTGCATGTAAAACAGGTAATGGCATATTTTGCACCAGCAATTGGCTTTCTTACACCTGTGAGTGCCTGTTTTGCATATGTAAGTAGGTCCCTGTGTATTGCATTTAAAGCTGCCACCTCAGCTTCTTTAGGTAACTTTATGTTTTTACTAAATGTCACTCTGCAACAAAAAGAGGGGTGCATTTCTATGGTGGGTTTATATGTATGTATGCATGTGTGCGCCTGTGTGTCTGCTTTTTAAATAACTAAAATTGATGCTAACTTCATTTGATTTTAACTACTGTGACTTGCAGGGCCGTGTTCAGTGACATAAAATATTTCATTTTGGTTTTACGACATAAATGTCTAAATGTCCTGCTGCTGAGATGTATCAATCAAATCAAAGGTGCAAATTTAATATTATCCAGGTGCCAGGATGAGGGGGAAAATGATACTTCAGTTCACAGTCAACTGATACAAAACATCTTCACAGTCAGTAACAGGCTCCTGCATGGACTTCTCCTGGAGCGATTACTTCAGGGGTCATAAAGTGGGATGCAGTACTTCTGACAATTCTGTAGTTTCCCCCCTTATCTATGTGCATATATGTATAAGTAAAATTGTTACTTGCATGGAAAAGGGAAAATATCAAATCACTTTTCATAAGATCATTTTAGATAGCCATTATAAGCAATTAAACTCCACCATGTTTCAAAGGCAGTTTACAGCTTTTGATAAACTAAAGCAAACCCTGAATCCATTTTTATAATCCCACTGCATATAGTAGCTAGTCATTCTGCAGCTATCAAACTGAATGCTTGAACACTTCTTACTGGCCTATTATTTATCATTAAATATCCAAGAGGGTATGCAAGAGATGATCAGTCCATCAGACCACACCAGGAGGCACAAATCTAGGAAGCAAAATTTCAAGGAAGAATATCAAGTAAGGTTTCATTAATTGCTAACTTTATGGCAAACAGCACACTATATTTGTCGATTTTTCCTACCTCGTGAGGAAACTTCATGATCCCGATTGCAGATTTTAGATCTAAGAGTGAGGAGATCTGTTTCAAAATCAGGAAGGAAAAGCCTTGCTTCTCTCCTGAGACTCTAGAAAGGGCCCCAGAAGTTGTAATATGATTACCTAATGATCACAGAATGTCTGGCCTTTTCATAAGGACACACTTTGCCATAGATACATTGTCATTTTTTAAGCCTGGGGAGGGACAAGCATATACTGTGATTTAGAAGCTGCCTACTTAAAGGCCAAGGGCATGATAAGCTTGAGACCACCAGACAACAAAGGGGAAGGAAGAAAAGGTATGAGCTCTTTTCTCTTTCCAGACTGTCTTTTGGCCAAGAGGAAAGGATTGGGCATAGTTTGCTGTAGAGGTTAAAGAAAAAGTAATTTTCTACACGAACAGGGTCATTCCTCTAAACTAGGGGTTGGCAGACTCTTTCTGTGAACGGCCAGATAGTAAACATTTGTGGGCTTGGTAGGCCATATGGTGGTGTTACAACAGCTCTACTCTGCCCTTGTAGCAAAAAGCAGCCCTGGACGATACAGAAATGAAATGGCATGACTGTGTTCAATCAAATTTTATGTACAAAAACAGGCAGCAGGCCAGATTTGACTTGTGGGCTGTATTTGGCTGACACCCTGCTCTAAATGAAAAAACAAAATTTAAAAAGCTGTTATGGGTTTGAACAAAACCAGTGTCTGTAAAAGTAATAGGTGATGTTTGCCAGTGTCAACATGCATGTCTTCCTTCTCAATGGCGTCCATCTCGTGGAGACGGTTACAGCTACAGTCATGTGTGGGGTCCCTAACTCCAGGTTTCTTTTCCTTTCCTACTCAACATATCCCTTGTCCTGATAGTTAACACTAGAGAAACAATGGTATTGTGTGTGAGTGTGTGTGTGTGTGTGTGTGTGTGTGTGTATGTAGGGTGGTGGGCAGCATATAATAGGCATAGCACTTTAGCTATAGGTAGGCAAAGAATATAAAGCAAAGAAACCCATGAGAGTTCTTAGGAGTACTTGTATTAAAAGATATTTGAAAAGGATAAACATTAATTCATTAAGTCATGCATTAGATAAGCAAAACAGCAAAAAAGTCAACTCTTCCCTGTTCCTTTTTTCAAAGATGAAGAAGGAGGAGGAATTAGAGGAAGAGAGGGGGAAGGTAACAACGCCTACAGTGTACCAGGCCATACACTTACTCTAGCAAATTAATTTCCAGCCAAACTTCTGTGAATTAGTCTCTGTTGCTAAAGCCAGTTTACACATGAGGAAACTGAGCTCCGCAAGAGTTCAATAACTTGCTCAAGGTCACCCAGCTAATCAGTGATAGCAAGAATACTCTGGAAATGCTTGATCAGTATTTATATGGAAAAGTATTTCTTAATGGCATAGCATGAATTCACCAATTCATGTATCAAATTTAAAAACCAAGAAATTTCAAGTAAAGAAAAAAAGACCCATCATTTCTACTTTGAAAAATCTTGTATTGACTGTAATTTCTCTTAGATACTCTTTTTTTTTTTTTTTTTTTTTTTTTTTTTTTTGCTGTATGCGGGCCTCTCACTGCTGTGGCCTCTCCCGTTGCGGAGCACAGGCTCCGGACACACAGGCTCCGCGGCCATGGCTCGCGGGCCCAGCCGCTCCGCGGCATGTGGGATCTTCCGGGATCGGGGCACGAACCCGTGTCCCCTGCATCGGCAGGCGGACTCTCAACCACTGCGCCACCAGGGAAGCCCTCTCTTAGATACTCTTTATGTCCTGAATAATAAGCATACCTGGAATATACATACACATGTGCCATCTCAAACTTCCTACTTTGAGATTTCCCACTGATGGGTCCATTGGTTACCCCTTTTCAGACCACCCTGACTGTGACATTTTGCTTAGACTAGAGCCTATGAAATGTCATCATATTTACCAGTATAAGGTCAGGTACATAATAGCCACTCTTCTGGAAAAATATGTTTGTATATGTGTGTGCATATATATGTATTTATACATATATATAATATATACATTGTGTGTGTGTTTAGGTACATTTATATGTGTGTGTGTGTGTGTATATATATATGGTGTATGTGTATATAAACTACCCTAACCCAACATAGTGACTCTATCCTGCCAATCAGTTCTGTTCACCATACCAGTAAAGTGTGCTGAGTACTATATTCCAAATACTGCTCATGTTATTCACCCAACTGGAAATATCTTTCCTTCACCCTAGTCCTCTTCATGGATTCAAATCAATGAGTGGAAATATTAAATGGCTCCGTAAGCTTCTGCTCAAAATATATACCATCATTTCTACTTATATTTCATTGTTCAAAGCTAGAGGCGTAGAAAGGGATGCAGACTTTTCTGGAAAAAAGCACTGTAAGCCCCATGGTAATGGGCAGGAGTGTCTATTCCTTTCATATGGAAAGAGAGAATGAATGAGAAGAATAAAAAGGCCTATCAGAGCAAAGAAATTTGGGCTAAGAAATGTAGAAGCACGTAGAAAATTTGTTAAGTTTTATTGTCACTGCTACAATCCACACTTCTTGTCACCCAATATCCATCTTCTTCCTTCTTCCTACACATAGAATATATTCAGTTCCTCTCCAAGGGAGACATTTCGAAGTCTCCTAAAGTCACTGCATCCAACTCAAAGTCCAGGAGTGCCAGGATTCTCCCTCTGGTCCAGATGTGGTTTTCGTTTGTTTGGAGATCTATGTACTAAAAGGAAGAAATAAATTTTAAAAATCTCTATTGTCCAAGCCCTCTCGCCCCTGCCCCACCACAGGAGAGCAGGAACAGTAACAAGACAAACATTTTAGAAAATGGAAGAATGGTGTATTAATTTGTTAGGGCTACCACAATAAAATACAATAGACTGGGTGGTTTAAACAACAGAAATTAATTTTCTCACAGTTCTAGAGGCTGGAAGTCTAAGACTGAGTGTCAGCAGTTTGGTTTTTTCTGAGGCCCCGCTCCTTGGCTTGCATTCAGCCACCTTCTTGCTGTCTTTCATGGCCTTTGTATTGTGTCTGTGTATCCACATCTCTGGTGTCTGTGTGTCCAAATCTCGTCTTCTTATAAGGACACCAGTCAAATTGCATTAGTGCCCACCCTAATGGCTTCACTCTAAATCAATCATCTCTTTAAAGGTCCTGTCTCCAAATATCGTTACATTCTAACGTACTGGGAGTTAGTGGTTCAACATACGAATTTTGTGGCAGACAGAATTCAGCCCATAACAACTGAGGAACACACAGCAGTCACTAGTCTAAAGGCCTTCTACCTTGGGAGTAGGGAGGTTCTTTGATTAGACCCTGATTCTACTCTGGAAGAAAATTCCTTGCCCATTGTTCTCTGTGGCCCCTAAGGCCACCTGCAGAAGGTTATTCCTTTTCATTATCTTCCTTGACTACGTTTTTAATAGTCATAGGGGAAGAGGCCCTCCTTGGTAGCCACGCAGCTTTCCAGCCCACCTCTTGCTTCTATAAAACATGGACCCGAAGGTTGTTTTAAATTTCAAGTAGTCAAAGGCTTTTAAAATCTGAGGTCTTCACCTCACTTCACCTCACTTTTATTGGTGATACATTTCTCTTAAAAACTTACCAGGTTTGTAATCTTTTTATTCCAGTAATATGTGCCTGTCCATTTTCATACTCAAACCTATTTTTAAGATACTGTTTTCAGATCAACTCTATTTCCTAACTTTGTAATCTCTCTAGCTTCCTCTTTCTCTCTCACCCATCTCTCTCTGTCTCCCTCTGTGGTAAACAGAATTCTAAGACAGCTCCCAAGATTAACACCCCTGGTGTACAGGTCCTGGATAATATGTTCCCCTTGAGTGTGAGTGAGACATCTGAATATGATGGATGTCAATTCTGAGATTAAATTATGTTATACGGTAAAGGTGAAGACATTTCTATAGATGCAGTTATGGTTCCTAATAAATTGACTTTGAGTTCATCAAAAGGGAGATTAACCTGGGTGGGCCTGACCTAATCAGTTGAGCCTTTAGAAGGAATTTAACTTCCCCACCCCCTGGCTGTGAATGGCAAGTAAGAGAAGTCATGACATCCTCCCTCTCCTGGCCCAATGCCAACATGAGTGCACAGACAAGGCACTCTACTGCTGCACTGGTGAAGCCCGTGGGTACACACAGTCATTTTTTCCATTTGAAAATGTATATAAATATTGAATTACTATGATGTATACCTGAAATTAATATGATATTTTTATGTCAATAAAAATATATAACTTGAAAAAATATCTACCTGTCAGACCCTTGAAGCAGCAGAGAAACTTGCTGGCCCTGAAGAAGCATATTGCCGTGAGTTCCACAGATGCAAGAACATTAATTCTACCAACACTGTGTGAGCTTGTATGAGCACTCCAACATCATATGAGACCACATCCCCAGATGCTATCTTGATTGCAGCTTTGTGAGACACTGAACAGAGGATCCAGCTAAACCATGCCCAGAGTCCTGACCCATGGAAAATGAGAAACAAATAGATATTTGGGGGTTTTAACAGCTTTATTGAGATAAAATTTACATGCTATAAGTTATGGCATACTTTTAAGACAGTAGGTTTTTGGTAATTTGTTGCAGAGCAATAGAAAACTAATACATTATCTTTCCAAAAAAAAAAAAAAAAGGCAGCCAGTTTAAGGCTTTTATAATGGAATGGAAAGGCTCAAAGTTATTTTTATTTTTGACCCTAGTCATTTAATCTAGCTGGTAGCATTTATTGGACACTTGATCCTCAAAAACTTTATTAATACGGTTTTTTACTGATTGGGTTCTAGAAGCCATAGGCTTTTTCAACCCTGCAAAGTCCACATTTCTTAACCCTATATTTCTTTTCATTCCTGCTACAAACCAGATAATTCTGAGCTAATCTCATTCTTTGAGTACTCCTCCACACACAGTACATAATAAGTAAGATGCACTACTGTTGTTTGCTTTTCCAGTACTTTGACCTGGAGTTGCCAGTTCAGTATACACTTGTGTGGTCCACTTCCCAAATTACTACTGATGACAATTTTCCCAAATGCTTGGTCACTGTAGAACAAGGATTGCCATTTTTTCCAGCCTCCAATATCTGTTTTTATATTGTTAGTAGAACATATTCTAGATTTTTGTGATGGCAGTTCCCCACTTGTGCTACCAATTTCTGAATTGGTCATGATAGGCTAGACTGAATGCAAAAATCTCAGAAGCTTAATAAAAAAGTCTTGTTTTTGCCCACTTAAAATCCACCATGGGTTGAGCAACCCTCTTCTATGTTGTCACTTCACCATCTGGAACTCATGGACATAAGGATCACCATAGTAGAGGAGGAAAGGAATGGAAGAGGCATATTGGTTTTTAACTGCCTTGACCTGGAAGTGACACATTTCATTTCTACTCACAGTCCATTGGACAGACCTAATCAGAGGGCCCTAATTGAAAAGAAAGAAAAACTGGGAAGAAAAAGAGCAGTTGGAATATTTGGTGATCACAGTGTCTTCCATCGTAGGGTTTAAACATCCATGCTCTATATACTTTTCTAATTAATCAGTCTCATCGTTGATTCCATGTAAGAATTAGGAGGGAAAGCAGGGGTTTTAGGAAAAAGAATCAAGAGCAAGCAGAGCATAACCAGCGTACAAACAGGAGGGAAGGAGGAGAGCCTGAGGGAAGAGGAAAAGTAAGAAAGAGGAGAGGATCAGCTTATCCATATTTTACTGAAGCCCTTTGAGGCAAGTTTGTTTCCTTCAGGAATTGAACGTCCCCTTGTCTCCCAAAGAGTCCCTGTAGTGACCTGGTTTCCTTGATGCACGGAAGAATTATTGAAAAATTCAAAGCATGCCTTACTTGAGCACAGTGGTGCAAGGTTAATTTGATGTACCAGTATAAAGTTTTATAGATTCACCTAAGTGTACTGCTACACTTGTGAAGTATGTGATTGCATGCCACCGCTGTACAATAGCATTTATAAGACAATATAAATAACTGCTACAGAGATTTTTTTTTTTTGCACATAGTTACAAAAAGTATCAACATTGAATTTTCAGCAAATCACAGAGGCTCTACATTGGGCATTTCTCTCTGGATAATACCCCCCTTTTGAGAGTCTGGCTCACTTTAGTAAACTCCCAGGATCAGACTGGATCAGAACAATGCTAAAAATCTGGAGGAATAGTGAGAAAAGGGAATTAAATATCCTAATATTGTCTTTAAATGATTGAGTATAAATATTTGAATATTTACAAATTGCAGCTATTTTGCTGGCTTTTTTGATCCTCCATTTGGCATTCATTGTAGGGACAAAGTCTAAATATGATATTACACAGGCTATAAATATTTTATTAAGTTGAATGACAGCTTGCTTTGGTAGAAAAGATCATTGTACTGGAATTCAGTATCACAAGGTTCTAATTGCAAAACAGTAATTAATTGGTTGTATAAACTCTAGTATGTCACCTCACTTTCTCTGGTCCTGACTTCCCTCATCTTTAAGATTAAAATATCAGTGCCTCTCATGCTTTCTCCCAAGTGTCTAAGATTATATCTGTGATAGACCAAATAATGATTCCCAAAGATATCTGTGTCCTAATTCCTGGAACCTATGAGTGTACTACTTTACATGACAAAAGACTATACATAAGTAATAGAGGTTAGGAACCTTAAGATAGGGTGAATATCCTGCATATCCAGGTGGGCCAAATCAGTCACATGAGCCCTTAAGAGCTCTTGGAACTTTCTCCAGCTAAAGCAGGAAGAGGCAAGTAAGATGTAGCAGAAGGGGAAGTCAGGAAGATTCCAACTGTGAGGAAGATTAGACCCACCTTTGCTGGAGGAGGGTCAGGGACTCAGAGAAAAAATGAGAAGGAATACAGATAGTCTGGAGAAGCAAAGACTAGCCCTTGGCAGACATTCAGCAGGGAGGACGCCAGCTCTATAGTTAAAAAGACATGAATCCTACCAATGACCAGATTCATTCGAGAGCCTCCTGATAAGAGCCCATCCACCCAACACCTTGACTTTAGCCTCGTGAAACTCAGAGCAGAGAAACAAGTATAGTCACTCTGGACTTCTGACCTACAGAATTGTGAGACGCTAAATGAGTGTTGTTTCAAGTGGCCATATTTGTGGTAATTTGTTATGATAGCAATAGAAAACTAATACAGCATACAAACACAATCCACTGAATACAGGAATGTTTCTGAAATCGCATATACTACTAGAAAAAAATCATGTTTATTTTACATGAAACATGATATGAAAGTGTTTAACTCCAAAATAACGTTTTAAATTCCCATTGATTAAAAAATTAATTTATATTAGATATGGTATACAATAAATATATTTTTTATTTCAAAAATGCTGTATTTTTGAGTAACCCAAGTTCCTCATTGTACCAGACAGGATGATGAATCCCAGTTTGAGAGGTAAATAATTAGATGGTCTTCAAGGTCAATACCAGTGCTATTATTTTAATATGATTATATGAAATTTATTAAATTAATGTTAAAATTATGTAGAAATTAAAGGATACATACAAACACAATATGGTATACTTACAACACAAAGCAGGACATGGAAGGCTATAATTTCAAAATAATCCAGCCAAACAAAGGAATTTACATTATGGCCCACTTGCAAACAGTGTTTAGCCCTACCAAGTATCTTAGCCATGTGGAGGTTATGTTACTCCAGATTGTCTGATCTGAGCTACACCCAGACACTAGCATGGTCCCATACCCAATCAAACAGGAAATATTGTTTTAATGTAAGATGGAAAATAGCAGTATATAGCCAAGGCACACATTACACTCCTGGACTACCAATTATAGCAAATTTTGCTTTAATGTGATGTTAAATGAAAACCCAGCAATATGTAAACTTAATAATAGCAAAATTATTCTATGTTGGTTGCATCTGAAGTTATAACTGTTTATCTGTGTTATGGAGAAAAAAAAAGTTTTGTATAAAATGAAAAGAAGTGACTTAAAGCATGTAAACAATGATTTGACATGACAGTACAAGTTATTATAAGAAATTATTTGGAGCAGTAGTTCTTATTATAGTTAGACCAAATTAAGAGGTTTAAAAGACCCTAAGGGGCCTCCCTGGTGGCGCAAGTGGTTGAGAGTCCGCCTGCCGATGCAGGGGATACGGGTTCGTGCCCCGGTCTGGGAGGATCCCATATGCCGCGGAGCGGCTGGGCCCGTGGGCCATGGCCGCTGAGCCTGCGCGTCCGGAGCCTGCGCGTCCGGAGCCTGTGCTCCGCAACGGGGGAGGCCACAACAGTGAGAGGCCCGCATACCGCAAAAAAAAAAAAAAAAAAAAAGACCCTAAGGTCCACTACCCATGTATCTGCCATATCCAGGTGAATAGGGTTTGGTATTAACAAAGTATCACTCTATGTATGAGGGGTAGAAGATTATGCATACATCTGCCTAAGCAAGAGGGGTATGTTTTATGCATATCTGAGCTCCAAAACATACATATCTTAAAATCCAGATATAGGTACAAAATATTATTGAGTAAAATATGCATCCCTACACATTCTAGAGTTAACCAGACAACACTCACCAAAACACAGTAATTATAATAAAGCTATAATTTATTATTAAGTAATTGTAAAAGAAAAAGAACAGTTATTAGAAGCCATGAACAAATGAAAGAAACTGTCTTTTCTGCTATTTGCAGAGACTCCAAATCTTTATGTGTGTGCACGTACAATAAGAATTTGCAGGACTTCCTTGGCGATCCACTGGTTAAGAATCTGCCTTCCAATGCAGGGGACACAGGTTTGATCTCTGGTTGGGGAACTAAGATCCCACACGCCGCGGGGCAACTAAGCTCTTGTGCCACAACTACTGAGCCTGTGCACTCTAGAGCCCGTAAGCCACAACTAGAGAGAAGCCCATGCGCTGCAACGAAGAGCCCACGCATCACAACGAAAGATTCCACATGCTGCAACGAAGATCCCGTGTGCCACAAGTAAGACCCAATGAGCCACATAAATAAATTTTTTTTTGCTTTATAACAAATTTAATCAGTTATACATATACATATGTTCCCATATCCCCTCCCTTTTGCGTCTCCCTCCCACCCTCCCTATCCCACCCCTCCAGGCGGTCACAAAGCACCGAGCTGATCTCCCTGTGCTATGCGGCTGCTTCCCACTAGCTATCTACCTTACATTTGGTAGTGTATATATGTCCATGCCGCTCTTTCACTTTGTCACAGCTTACCCTTCCCCCTCCCCATATCCTCAAGTCCATTCTCTAGTAGGTCTGTGTCTTTATTCCTGTCTTAACCCTAGGTTCTTCATGACATTTTTTTTCTTAAATTCCATATATATGTGTCAGCATACAGTATTTGTCTTTCTCTTTCTGACTTACTTCACTCTGTATGACAGACTCTAGGTCCATCCACCTCATTACAAATAGCTCAATTTCGTTTCTTTTTATGGCTGAGTAATATTCCATTGTATATATGTGCCACATCTTCTTTATCCATTCATCCGATGATGAACACTTAGGTTGTTTCCATCTCCGGGCTATTGTAAATAGGGCTGCTATGAACATTTTGGTACATGTCTCTTTTTGAATTATGGTTTTCTCAGGGTATATGCCCAGTAGTGGGATTGCTGGGTCATATGGTAGTTCTATTTGTAGTTTTTTAAGGAACCTCCATACCGTTCTCCATAGTGGCTGTACCAATTCACATTCCCACCAGCAGTGCAAGAGTGTTCCCTTTTTAACACACCCTCTCTAGCATTTATTGTTTCTAGATTTTTTGATGATGGCCATTCTGACTGGTGTGAGATGATATCTCATTGTAGTTTTGATTTGCATTTCTCTAATGAGTAAAGATGTTGAGCATCCTTTCATGTGTTTGTTGGCAGTCTGTATATCTTCTGTGGAGAAATGTCTATTTAGGTCTTCTGCCCATTTTTGGATTGGGTTGTTTTTTTATTGAGCTGCATGAGCTGCTTATAAATTTTGGAGATTAATCCTTTGTCAGTTGCTTCATTTGCAAATATTTTCTCCCAATCTGAGGGTTGTCTTTTGGTCTTGTTTATGGTTTCCTTTGCTGTGCAAAAGCTTTGAAGTTTCATTAGGTCCCATTTGTTTATTTTTGTCTTTATTTCCATTTCTCTAGGAGGTGGGTCCAAAAGGATCTTGCTGTGATTGATGTCATAGAGTGTTCTACCTATGTTTTCCTCTAAGAGTTTGATAGTGTCTGGCCTTACATTTAGGTCTTTAATCCATTTTGAGCTTATTTTTGTGTATGGTGTTAGGGAGTGATCTAATCTCATACTTTTACATGTCCCTATCCAGTTTTCCCAGCACCACTTATTGAAGAGACTGTCCTTTCTCCACTGTACATTCCTGCTTCCTTTATCAAAGATAAGGTGACCAAATGTGCGTGGGTTTATCTCTGGGCTTTCTACCCTGTTCCATTGATCCATATTTCTGTATTTGTGCCAGTACCATACTGTCTTGATTACTGTAGCTTTGTAGTATAGTCTGAAGTCAGGGAGCCTGATGCCTCCAGCTCCATTTTTCGTTCTCAAGATGCTTTGGCTATTCAGGGTCTTTTGTGTTTCCATACAAATTGTGAAATTTTTTGTTCTAGTTCTGTGAAAAATGCCAGTGGTAGTTTGATAGGGATTGCATTGAATCTGTAGATTGCTTTGGGTAGTAGAGTCATTTTCACAATGTTGATTCTTCCAATCCAAGAACATGGTACATCTCTCCATCTATTTGTATCATCTTTAATTTCTTTCATCAGTGTCTTATAGTTTTCTGCATACAGGTCTTTTGTCTCCTTAGGTAGGTTTATTCCTAGATATTTTATTCTTTTTGTTGCAATGGTAAATGGGAGTGTTTCCTTGATTTCACTTTCAGATTTTTCATCATTAGTATATAGGAATGCCAGAGATTTCTGTGCATTAATTTTGTATCGTGCTACTTTACCAAATTCATTGATTAGCTCTAATAGTTTTCTGGTAGCATCTTTAGGATTCTCTATGTATAGTATCATGTCATCTGCAAACAGTGACAGCTTTACTTCTTTTCCAATTTGGATTCCTTTTATTTCCTTTTCTTCTCTGATTCCTGTGGCTAAAACTTCCAAAACTATGTTGAATAAGAGTGGTGAGAGTGGGCAACCTTGTCTTGTTCCTGATCTTAGTGGAAATGGTTTCAGTTTTTCACCATTGAGGACGATGCTGGCTGTGGGTTTGTCATATATGGCCTTTATTATGTTGAGGAAATTTCCCTCTATGCCTACTTTCTGCAGGGTTTTTATCATAAATGGGTGTTGAATTTTGTCGAAAGCTTTCCCTGCATCTATTGAGATGATCATATGTTTTTTCTCCTTCAGTTTGTTAATATGGTGTATCACGTTGATTGATTTGCGTATATTGAAGAATCCTTGCATTCCTGGAATAAACCCCAATTGATCATGGTGTATGATCCGTTTAATGTGCTGGTGGCTTCTGTTTGCTAGTATTTTGTTGAGGATTTTTGCATCTATGTTCATCAGTGATATTGGCCTGTAGTTTTCTTTCTTTGTGACATCCTTGTCTGGTTTTGGTATCAAGGTGATGGTGGCCTCGTAGAATGAGTTTGGGAGTGTTCCTCCCTCTGCTATATTTTGGAAGAGTTTGAGAAGGATAGGTGTTAGCTCTTCTCTAAATGCTTGATAGAATTCGCCTGTGAAGCCATCTAGTCCTGGGCTTTTGTTTGTTGGAAGATTTTTTATCACAGTTTCAATTTCAGTGCTTGTGATTGGTCTGTTCATATTTTCTATTTCTTCCTGATTCAGTCTTGGCAGGTTGTGCATTTCTAAGAATTTGTCCATTTCTTCCAGGTTGTCCATTTTATTGGCATAGAGTTGCTTATAGTAATCTCTCATGATCTTTTGTATTTCTGCAGTGTCAGTTGTTACTTCTCCTTTTTCATTTCTAATTCTATTGATTTGAGTCTTCTCCCTTTTTTTCTTGATGAGTCTGGCTAATGGTTTATCAATTTTGTTTATCTTCTCAAAGAACCAGCTTTTAGTTTTATTGATCTTTGCTATCGTTTCCTTCATTTCTTTTTCATTTATTTCTGATCTGATTTTTATGATTTCTTTCCTTCTGCTAACTTTGGGATGTTTTTGTTCTTCTTTCTCTAATTGCTTTAGGTGCAAGGTTAGGTTGTTTATTCGAGATGTTTCCTGTTTCTTAAGGTGGGATTGTATTGCTATAAACTTCCCTCTTAGAACTGCTTTTGCTGCATCCCATAGGTTTTGGGTCGTTGTGTCTCCATTGTCATTTGTTTCTAGGTATTTTTTAATTTCCTCTTTGATTTCTTCAGTGATCACTTCGTTATTAAGTAGTGTATTGTTTAGCCTCCATGTGTTTGAATTTTTTACAGCTCTTTTCCTGTAATTGATATCTAGTCTCATAGCATTGTGGTCGGAAAAGATACTTGATACAATTTCAATTTTCTTAAATTTACCAAGGCTTGATTTTTGACCCAAGATACGATCTATCCTGGAGAATGTTCCATGAGCACTTGAGAAAAATGTGTATTCTGTTGTTTTTGGATGGGATGTCCTATAAATATCAATTAAGTCCATCTTGTTTAATGTATCATTTAAAGCTTGTGTTTCCTTATTTACTTTCATTTTGGATGGTCTGTCCATTGGTGAAAGTGGGGTGTTAAAGTCCCCTACTATGAGTGTGTTACTGTCGATTTCTCCTTTTATGGCTGTTAGTATTTGCCTTATGTATTGAGGTGCTCCTATGTTGGGTGCATAAATATTTACAATTGTTATATCTTCTTCTTGGATCGATCCCTTGATCATTATGTAGTGTCCTTCTTTGTCTCTTCTAGTAGTCTTTATTTTAAAGTCTATTTTGTCTGATATGAGAATTGCTACTCCAGCTTTCTTTTGGTTTCCATTTGCATGGAATATCTTTTTCCATCCCCTTACTTTCAGTCTGTATGTGTCTCTAGGTCTGAAGTGGGTCTCTTGTAGACAGCATATATATGGGTCTTGTTTTTGTATCCATTCAGCCAATCTGTGTCTTTTGGTGGGAGCATTTAGTCCATTTACATTTAAGGTAATTATCGCTATGTATGTTCCTATTCCCATTTTCTTAATTGTTTTGGGTTCGTTATTGTAGGTCTTTTACTTCTGTTGTGTTTCTTGCCTAGAGAAGTTCCTTTAGCATTTGTTGTAAAGCTGGTTTGGTGGTGCTGAACTCTCTCAGCTTTTGCTTGTCTGTAAACGTTTTAATTTCTCCATCAAATCTGAATGAGATCCTTGCTGGGTAGAGTAATCTTGGTTGCAGGCTTTTCTCCTTCATCACTTTAATTATGTCCTGCCAGTCCCTTCTGGCTTGCAGAGTTTCTGCTGAGAGATCAGCTGTTATCCTGATGGGGATTCCCTTGTGTGTTATTTGTTGTTTTTGCCTTGCTGCTTTTAATATGATTTCTTTGTGATTAATTTTTGACAGTTTGATTAATATGTGTCTTGGTGTATTTCTCCTTGGATTTATTCTGTATGGGACTCTCTGTGCCTCCTGGACTTGATTAACTATTTCCTTTCCCATATTAGGGAAGTTTTCAACTATAATCTCTTCAAATATTTTCTCAGTCCCTTTCTTTTTCTCTTCTTCTTCTGGAACCCCTGTAATTCGAATGTTGGTGTGTTTAATGTTGTCCCAGAGGTCTCTGAGACTGTCCTCTGTTCTTTTCATTCTTTTTTCTTTATTTTGCTCTGCAGCAGTTATTTCCACTATTTTATCTTCCACCTCACTTATCCGTTCTTCTGCCTCAGTTATTCTGCTATTGATCCCATCTAGAGTATTTTTCATTTCATTTATTGTGTTTATAATCGATGCTTGATTCATCTTTAGTTCTTCTAGTTCCTTGTTAACTATTTCTTGCATTTTGTCTATTCTATTTCCAAGATTTTGGATCTTGGAAATAGAATCTTGGATCATCTTTACTATCATTATTCTGAATTCTTTTTCAGGTAGACTGCCTATTACCTCTTCATTTGTTAGGTCTGGTGGGTTTTTATCTTGCTCCTTCTCCTGCTGTGTGTTTTTCTGTCTTCTCATTTTGCTTATGTTACTGTGTTTGGGGTCTCCTTTTTGCAGGCTGCAGGTTCGTAGTTCCCATTGTTTTTGGTGTCTGTCCCCAGTGGCTAAGGTTGGTTTAGTGGGTTGTGTAGGCTTCCTGGTGGAGGGGACTAGTGCCTGTGTTCTGGTGGATGAGGCTGGATCTTGTCTTTCTGGTGGGCAGGTCCACGTCTGGTGGTGTGTTTTGGGGTGTCTGCGGACTTTTTATGATTTTAGGCAGCCTCTCTGCTAATGGGTGGCGTTGTGTTCCTGTCTTGCTAGTTGTTTGGCATAGGGTGTCCAGCACTGTAGCTTGCTGGTCGTTGAGTGAAGCTGGGTGCTGGTGTTGAGATGGAGATCTCTGGAAGATTTTCGCCGTTTGATATTATGTGGAGCTGGGAGGTCTCTTGTGGACCAGTGTCCTGAAGTTGGCTCTCCCACCTCAGAGGCACAGCACTGACTCCGGGCTCCTCAATTTGGGATGATGTGTTGTCTATTCATGTATTCCACAGATGCAGGGTACATCAAGTTGATTGTGGAGCTTTAATCCGCTGCTTCTGAGGCTGCTGGGATAGGTTTCCCTTTCTCTTCTTTGTTCTCACAGCTCCCGGGTCTCAGCTTTGGATTTGGCCCTGCCTGTGCATGTAGGTCACCGGAGGGCGTCTGTTCTTCCCTCAGACAGGACAGGGTTAAAGGAGCAGCCGCTTCGTGGACTCTGGCTCACTCAGGCCGGGGTGGAGGGAGGGGCATGGAGTGCGGGGCGAGCATGCAGCGGCAGAGGCCGGCGTGACGTTGCACCAGCCCGAGGCGCGCCGTGAGTTCTCCCAGGGAAGCCTTCCCTGGATCCCGGGACCCCAGCAGTGGCGGGCTGCACAGGCTCCCGGAAGGGCAGCGTGGACAGTGACCTGCGCTCGCACACAGGCTTCTTGGTGGTGGCAGCAGCTGCCCCAGCGTCCCATGCCCGTCTCTGGGCTCTGCGCTTTCATCCGCGACTTGCGCCCGTCTGTGGAGCTCCTTTAAGCAGCGTTCTTAATCCCCTCTCCTCACGCACCAGGAAACCAAGAGGAAAGAAAATGTCTCTTGCCTCTTCGGCAGCTCCAGAGTTTTCCCGGACTCCTTCCTGCCTAGCTGTGGCGCATTAGCCCCCTTCAGGCTGAGTTCTCGCCCCCAGCCCCAGTCCTCTCCCTGCGCTCTGACCGAAGCCGCAGCCTCAGCTTCCAGTGCCGCCCGCCCCGGCGGGCAAGCAGACAAGCTTCTCGGGCTGTTGAGTGCCGGTCCGCACCGATCCTCTGTGCGGGAATCTCTCCACTTTGCCCTACCCAGGTACGTGGGGAGTTTCTTGCCTTTTGGGAGGTCTGGGGCCTTCTGCCAGCGTTCAGTAGGTGTTCTGTAGGAGTTGTTCCACGTGTAGCTGTATTTCTGGTGTATCTGTGGGGAGGAAGGTGATCTCCGCGTCTTACTCTTCCGCCATCTGCCCCGGAAGTCAATAAATATTTTTTAAAAAAGAATTTTCAGCATTGCAAGTAAGATGCACCAAAAGATGTTTTCGTATAATTCTAATTCAAGCCCTCAGTAAGTACTATTAGTGTTCACATTTTAGTAACTTTGTAGTTTACTAAATGACAGGTAAGAGTTAGTCTGTTTAAAAAAAGAAGTCTTTGGAATTGTATTGTCATTGACCCATAAGAAACAGAAAAAAGAATTGCATTTATTGATTTGATTTCTTTCCCATTAAGAGAACCCTGATTGTTAGTTCATTGGTGTTTCATGGGCCAAATTTTGAGAGTCAAAATTCATATTGCAGAAAACATCAGACAATTACAATTATGGTAGTTCTGATTAACACGAAAGAATTCTAAACTATATTCTAAAATCAAAGATCAATACTTTCATCCAACCAAATTTATGAACAGTCTAGATTCTGTAGAACCTTCTGTAAAATTGCCACAGTAAGAAGACCAATGGCAAGATTCACATGTGTGTGTGAGAGCTGGGGATGCCTAAGGGATTTCATCGCCTCTAATTTACTATGGCCTGGCTATTCTGATCTATGAGTGGGAGGAAATATGTAAATTATAGTGTCTCGTCTTCATGAAGAAGTCCTTGTACGTGGCAATAGATATGCCAATTTTTTTTCTTGGTTCTATTTAATCATACTTCACTGATGAACACCAATATACAAAATGATACAAGGAAAAGTTACCATAGTAAAGAATTTCAGGTTTTTAAAGTAAATTTTTCAAATATTTAGCATGTATCACTATCTTTCTAAAACTAGTTACTGCATCACTGCCAGAAGACTGGCACTTATTAAATAAACAAGAACAGATGGCCATAATATATAAATAACTATCATGCAAGTCAAAGATGTCATGATTTTCTGAGGAACCAGGCAGAAGTGGGTCACGAAATCTCAAAAACATAACTAAATGGAATGATTCACTTCCAAAACACATTAATGGTTATGTGATATGCTGTCAAAGGACATCAAAGTTTTTAAAAATTTTATACATATATATGTATAATGATTATTGTTACAATATTGATTATATATATATAATCAATAACATATGTACCCTAGGACATGTCTCATGGAATCATCTCAACCACACAAGTTTATGAGTGATGTCCTACGCTGATCTTTACAACTGCCCAGCTTAACACATGGTAGATCACTTAGAGGGGAAAATGCTTTTATTTATTAATTACACATATCCTAGGTTATAGACCCACTCAAAGACTATTAAGAATAATTTTGGTGTTCTTCCTACAAATAAATTATTTAGTAACTTGTAGTTCAGCACAGATCCTACCAGAGCAGGCAACAAATACATCTCAAGATACAAATGCATCTATCACATGAGTTGTGTTCCTGTTCCATAATTCACACTCTTGTTCTGTACAGTCCTATATTGGTGACGTGATACAATTTTTCACTAGCATTAACAATCAAGTCAGAACCTGCTAGAATTTCAATAATGTAGGTCCCAAATTATACCATTCTCCTGACATTCTTGTGTACTTTTTCTTCCTCTTCAGAGGTTTCTCCACGTCTAGCATATTTTCTTATTCTATTAAGCTAGATCTTATATAAATCAGCATTAGTGAACCTCCTGTTACTCTCTCCTGAAGGATATACTCTGACCCATCACAAATAATCCCAGTGCCCAAGGGCATATTCAAATAAAGTCATAGGTGTTAAGGTCCCAGAACTAGATTGAAAATACTGTCATTTATATAAGGATATTCCATATTCAAAGTCTTATACTCAAACTATTTTAATTCACCAAGTTGACTTTAACTAACTTAATCTTGTTAGCACTTGGTCAAATCTCTGATGCCAAAATATCATGTAATTGGAGAGCTGGTACTAGGAAAATCTCCTTTTCACTATATAGTACTTTTCATCAATGTTTTCTTTCTGTTCTCATTAACTGATGTCATGTTTATTTAGTCGACCACTGCAGTGCATACTGTGTGCAGGACCTTTTTTGTTGTTTTTAGTTATCTGATTTTAAAGTTGAGATATTACTTGCTGTATGGTACACATATCTTTAGTACATAGTTTGATGGCTTTTTATACTTGTATACATATACTTGTGTAACCATCACCTGGATCAAGCTGTAGAACATTTCCAGTGTCCCAGAAGGCTGTGTCCCTTCCCAGGCAATATTCCCACTATTCTACCTAGTATCACCATTGTTTGTTTTACTTGTTCTTGAATTATTCTAATTTGTTGGATTTTACATGCTAGTAAGATTTTTTTAAACATCTTTATTGGAGTATAATTACTTTACAATGGTGTGTTAGTTTCTACTTCATGCTAGTAAGATTTTTAAGTGACACATTGATCAGAATAGGAAACATTCTTAGAAGGAAGGGAGGTTTGGATAGCATCAGTATGTGTACTGGTAATAATGAAGACCATATCAGTCTTTTTTGTGAGGGGAGGGTCAGACCAAAATAGGAGAAAACCCAGTTGAGCCCAAAGGGATAGCTGTTAATGGGAAAAGAGGGTAGGTAGAACCTGAGCAAGAGACACAAAATAAGTACTATGAAAGGTATGAGGAGAAAGAAATTATGATGTCATCGAAGTTAACTTAAAAAAGAGCAACACGCAGAAAGGGAGGTTGATGAAATAAAACGCAATAGGAAGAGCCAGTAGAATGAGGCTGGAAAGGGGGGCTGTGAATTTGTCCAGAAGGAATTCACTGGTGGCCTTACTGAGAACAGTCGTGGTAGAGTGTAATGACGGAAGTGAAATTGCAAAGTGCTAAGAAGGAGTTAGTGGAGAAGACATAGAAGTATTTGTTTTAAATGACACAAATCAAATCAACAAGTTGAGCTTTCTTAGGGAGGAAAAAAGATTAAATGATAGCTGGAAGCATTGTGGTGAACGGTTTCCTACGGAAATAGAAAAGCTGTGCTAAAGCTGAAACAGCTAGAGAGAGAGAAATATAAAGGGACGGAGAAATTGCTGAATGGCAGAAAGGGAAGGGAAAAGCTTTGGCTCCCCACTCAGAAGGGAGAAAAAAGGATAACAAAAGTGACAGTTTTCAGCAGTCTCGTGACAGCAGTAGAGATGAAGGAAGTGAAAGAAAGGAGATGGCAACAGTGAAAGAGGAAATGTGCATTTTCATATAGTTTAAATTATTTATTATTATGTTAAACTATGATTTTTCAAAGTTAAGTTTCATTCTGATTCAACAAACATTCAACAAACATTTCACAAACACCAAGTGCCAGACATTTTGCTACATACATATCCTTACCTGGGAGAAACATTGTTTACAAAGCCACACACACACACACGGAAATTAACATAACTTTTATGTGAGTATTCCACGTATATGACTTCATTTGCATCTCAAAATAACCTTAAGAGATAGGGTAGATGTTAATCTGTTCTACAGATGAGGAAATTGAAAATCAAAGAAATATGTGACTTTAATATTGTAGAGTTAATTAAGACCCAGACCTAAGACTTCCGGGTGGGAGCTAGGGCCATCTCCCCTGAAACGTAAAAAGCCTGCAGTGGATTTGTCTGTGGACGTGTTTTCCTCACTTGTTCTCTGACCACTTGGACCTTGACTTAGAATTTAACAATACCTTCACCAACTTCCTTTTCTGAACTTATCAGATGTGGTTGGATGCTGCACTGTAGTCTGTTACCTTCCCTACAGAGGGATGTGTGACCATGACAGCTTCATGCAAATTATATTCAAGCTCCTCAGACTTTAGAAACCCCTTTGTTTTTTTTTTTGTCTGCTTTGGGTCTTTGTTGCTGTGCGTGGGCTTTCTCTAGTTGCGGGGAGCGGGGGCTACTCTTCGTTGTGGTGCGCGGGCTTCTCATTGCAGTGGCTTCTCTTGTTGCGGAGCACAGGCTCTAGGCGCGCGGGCTCAGTAGTTGTGGCATGTGGGCTGTAGAGCACAGGCTCAGTAGTTGTGGCGCACGGGCTTAGTTGCTCTGCAGCATGTGGGATCTCCCCAGACCAGGGCTTGAACCCATGTCCCCTACAATGGCAGGTGGATTCTTAACCACTGCGTCACCAGGGAAGCCCAGACTTTAGAAACCTTACGTTCAAAAAGTATGGGGAAGGAGTGAGCACAATATATATTTTTTTAATTTATGAGGAGGATGATCCAGAAACTGAAAGTATTGCGTATTTATTTCACCACCTCTATTGCCAGTTTTGCCCTGTTTATAAGGAAGAAAAGAGAATTTGCTTTATCTCTTAGGTGATTTGTTGAAATTGCTGTTGCTTACTTTTGTCTTGGTTGTAAATAACTATTTACATATAGGCTCATTTTAAGAGTTTGTCACAACATTCTTTATGATGGATTTGCCTCCCCTTTGCTCATTGTCCCATGCCTGCATATGAACTCTAACAATTGATAAGACATTTTCTTTTTGATTCATTAGTCTAGGAATGAACTGGATAGTTCTAGTAATGAAGAAAGAGAAATTGTTTTGAATCTATCCCAAGAAATATGGCAATGATTATCACATTTGAAGGAAATATTAGAATTGCTGTTATATAATATTAAAAAATATTTTCTTGCATCTTAAGGAAGTTACTATAGTTCCTGTAGTTCATCTTTCATACATAGTCATTTGTTTATTTTCACACTGTTTGTGTGATGTAGGAAGGTTGAATGTGATCCTCATTTATAGGTAAAGAAAATGGTATATGAGGAGTGACTTGCTGACAACCACACTAACAGATGAAGACATTTCCAAGAGACCCAGAGTGAGCAGAAGGGGAAAAAAAAAGTAGAGGAAAAGATGTCTTCTGAATGTAAATTCTACTACTTGTGCATTACAAAAAAAATACAGTGGACTAGTATCACTGCCATAATCTGAATTTGTTTATAAGTAAAAGGATTCTTCAGAGAGACTGGATGGAAATCTATTATCATGAGGACAATAATAGAAGATAACACTACATAAGATAATGTGAATTCAGGTCTTTCCTTTCAGGACCCTTCATTTTATATTCTCACATACTTCCCCCATCCTATCTTCATGCCATTCCATCACTCCAACACTTGTTTCAGTGTTCAGAATACAGTGGTTCCTCAGTGAAATTCACCTGTCTGACTATATTTGTATTCCTGCCATATTCTGTTTACTCCTTACTAATATAAGAGCTTCAGGTCATGGACTTCCATTCTCTTGGCCAGACATTATTGGAATTTTCAACACTAGAGTGGAAGTAATTATGCAATACATATTTTTACCCAAATCTACTAGAAATCTTGAACCATTGAAGAAAGTAACTAATAAAATGTCTTTAGTCATTCACTATATTCCCAATGAGTTCTAAATAGTGGAGAGAGTCTTTAGCATGGATAGAAAGGTAAATGTAACTTAATCCAACCCCTTCAGTTTAAAGATGAAGGAATGAAAGTCTAGATAGGTTAAATGACCTAGTCAAGGCTATTCAATTTTTAATGGAATTTCTTTTAATGATATGAGTGCATATCATTTTTTGAAGATGTAATTGACATATAATACTGTGTAAGTTTAAGGTATACAGTATGTTGATTTGATATATGTATATATTACAATATGATTACCACCATAGCTTTAGCTAGCATCTTCATTATGTCACAAAATTATCATTTCTTTTTTGTGGTGAGATTTATGATCTAATCTTTTAGAAATTTTGAAGTATATGATACGGTATTGTTAACTATAATCACAATGCTTAGATTGTGATCTAAGTGCCTTAGATCTCCAGAGCTTATTCATCTTCCAACTGCAAGTTTATATCCTATGACCAACATCTCCCCAGTTCCCCCAGCCACCAGCCCCTGGCAACCATGATTCTACTCTCTGTTTCTACAAGTTCAGCTTTTTTTACAGTCCACATATAAGTGATATCATACAGTATCTTTGTCTTTCTCTGTCTGACTTATCTCACCATAATGCCCCCAAAGTCCATTCATGTTGTTGCAAACGGCAGGATCTCCTTCTTTCTCATCAAAGTCATTCAATTAGTAACAGAATTAATTCAAGAAATTGTTTCTTGACTTCTACCAGTCTAGTGTTTTTTTTTCCATTCTATTAAACAGAATCTTTAATATGTCATAATTCTTTTTTCTTGAGCTAAGTTACATTCTTAAGGAAAGTTTTTTAAACTTTCAAAAGTAAACACATTAGGGCTTCCCTGGTGGTGTGGTGGTTGAGAGTCCGCCTGCCGGTGCAGGGGACGTGGGTTCGTGCCCCAGTCCAGGAGGATCCTGCATGCCGTGGAGTGGCTGGGCCCATGGGCCATGGCCGCTGAGCCTGCACATCTGGAGCCTGTGCTCCATGGTGGGAGAGGCCACAGCAGTGAGAGGCCCGCGTACCGCAAAAAAAAAAAAAAAAAAAGTAAACACATTAAATGTATGAGGTCTATCTCTTGTCTTTTCGGTAGTGCTATTGAATTCAGAATAACAATACGATGATGATGATGATTATAGGTTCAATTTCCTGGTCACAGTCTGAGTATCTCTAGGCCAACTTATACATATTAAAATCATGGACTTGATGGAACTTGACATGTGATTCTCAAGATACAAGTGTGAGTTCATCATCACTAGTGGGGAAGAAAAGACAAGACACTGCCTGCTGAAAGTGCAATTAATTTTTGGCACAAAGTTCAGCATATGTAAAGACTGAATCTCACAGAGAAAAGAAATCATGCACTGTCTGTGTTTAGAACTTACATAGATTATTAGAAATGTTAAATTAACCTGACCCTTCCCTCCACCTAATTATAAAGCATGGAGAGAGCAGACTATCAAAAATGTGTTTTAGAACATATCTACCAAGCCTGGGTCATGGGGTAAGGAATATAGTCTATAAGGATTGAAGAAGAACATCTCATGGTCTAAAATGGGACAGAAAATATTAGGAGTAGAAATGAAAATTCTTGTCTCAACTCTGTCCCCTACACAGAGTAAACTTCACTAATATTAGCTGAAGAAGATTATATCTCAGAACCATCTTGTAGCATTAAGTACCTAATAATATAATTTTTGACAGCATGTGTAAAAATGAGGCATATTATAAGAGGCCTGTATATCCAAATAATTTTAGAATATGAAGATATTATAATACGAAGTTTCTACATTGGGTCAAAATACCTGAAGACACATGAATTTATCCCTACCAACTCCCAGTAGCCATTGAAACGATAGCAAAATGTAAAAATAGGAATGAATCAGTAATCATTCAAGACAACTTGATAGAAAAAAATACTATCATCATATTTGATGAACTTCTGGAAGATATAATGTAGATGGAATCTAATTGATAGTGAAAACTAACAGTGCTGAAAAAGAAGAGATACACATAGAATAAGAAGTTAATTTCCCCACATAACTCAAGACTCCAAACCATAAAGGAGTATCTCCTCTGCTAAAAGGAAAAATTTAAAGGTTACTATGAGAAAGAAGCAATCAGACTTCTTGGACATTAGAAATATTAGTATCATTTTTTTAAAATACATGTTAGAGAAGATGGTGGTGTGGGAATATGCTGAGTTAGCATCTCCCCACAATTAGGGCACCTGCTGGCCGCTGGTGGGGGACCCTGATGCCCAAGGACATGAGAGGAACCCCCAAGTGAACCGGTAGGATGTGGGGGGACTGAAGGGGGAGGAGAAGTGGAGGTCAGACAAGATCAGTGCTCCTGAGGCTGGGGAGATCAGGAGAGGCAGGTGGGAGGGGCCCTCTGGGAGGAGCAGGAGAGGAGTGGAGGGCGATTGCCCCACCCACTCGAGCCCAAGAAGCCTGCTGGACTCCCAGGTAAGGTCCCATGACCTCTGAGACCAGGGGTGGGGGACAGGCCTGGGCCCCTTCTGTTCCTTGAGCCTAAGCCCCACCCCCCACAGCCCCCATGGCCTTTTCCAGCCCTGTGGGTTCTGAGCATTGGCCCCACCCACTGCCCAAACCTCATTCTTCCTTAGGCCCCCCCCACAGCCAAGGCCTCCCCCGCTTTTTTTTTCTTTTCCCTCCTCCTCTTTCTTACTACTGTGGTACTGTTGTACCTTCCAGTTGTTGTTTCATCTATATTTTTATTTTTATATTTTATCTAACATGTCTGTTAGTTTCCTATTCTAATTTTATTTTTTACTTTGTTATTCTTTTTTTTTTTTTTTGCAACTCCATGCGGCTTGCAGGAATTTGGTTCATGAACCAGGGGTCAGGCCAAAGCTCCTGTGGTGGGAGATCTGAGTCCGAACCACTGGACTAACAGAGAAACTCAGACCCCAGGGAATATTCATTGGAGTGAGGTCTCACGGACGTCCTCATCTCAGCACTAAGACCTAGCTCTACCCAACAGTCTACAAGCTCCAGTGTTGGAAGCCTCAGGCCAAACAACCAGTAAGACAGGAACACAATCCACCTCATAAAAAAAAAAATAAGATGGCAAAAAAATATGTCATAGATGAAGGAGCAAGGTAAAAACCTACAAGACCAAATAAATGAAGAGGATATAGGCAGTCTACCTGAAAAAGAATTCAGAGTAATGATAGTAAAGATGATCCAGAATCTGGGAAATAGAATGGAGGCATGGATTGAGAAAATACAAGAAATGTTTAACAAAGATCTAGAAGAACTAAAGAACAAACAAACAGAGATGAACAACACAATAATTGAAATGAAAACTACATTAGAAGGAATCAATAACAATAACTGAGGCAGAAGAACGAATAAGTGAACTGGAAGACAAAATGGTGGAAATGACTCCTGAGGATCAGAATAAAGAAAAAAGAATGAATAGAATTGAAGACAATCTCAGAGACCTCTGGGACAACACTAAATGCCCCAACATTCGAATTATAGGGGTCCCAGAAGAAGAAGAGAAAAAGAAAGGGTCTGAGAAAATATTTGAAGAGATTATAGTGGAAAACTTCCCTAACATGGGAAAAGAAATAGTCACCCAAGTCCAGGAAGCATAGAGAGTCCCATACAGGATAAACCCTAGGAGAAACACACCAAGACACATATTAATCAAACTAACAAAAATTCAAAGAAAAAATATTAAAAACAGCAAGGGAAAAGCAAAAAATAACATACAAATGAATCCCCATAAGATTATCAGCTGATTTTTCAGCAGAAGCTCTGCAGGCCAGAAGGGAGTGGCAGGATATACTTAAAGTGGTGAAAGAGAAAAACCTGCAACCAAGACTACTCTACCCAGCAAGGATCTCATTCAGATTCGACAGAGAAATCAAAAGATTTTCAGACAAGCAAAAGCTAAGAAAATTCAGCACCACCAAACCAGTTTTACAACAAATGCTAAAGAAACTTCTCTAGGCAGGAAACACAAGAGGAGAAAAAGACCCACAAATACAAACCTGAAGCAATTAAGAAAATGGTAATAGGAACATACATATCGATAATAATCTTGAATGTAAATTCCTTTAATGACTCAACCAAAAGACACACACTGTCCAGGATACAAAAACAAGACCCATATATATGCTGTCTACAAGAGACCCACTTCAGACCTAGGGACACATACAGACTGAAAGTGAAGGGATGGAAAAAGACATTCCATGCAAATGGAAATCTAAAGAAAGCTGCAGTAGCAATACTAATATCAGATAAAATACACTTTAAAATAAAGACTGTTACAAGAGATAAGGAGGGACACTACATAATGATCAAGGATTCAATCCAAGAAGAAGATATAACAATTATAAATGTTTATGCACCCAACAGAGGAGCACCTCAGTACATAAGGCAAATGCTACCAAACGTGAAAGGAGAAATTGACAGTACCACAGTAATAGTAAGGGACTTTAACACATCACTTACACCAATGGACAGATCATCCAAAGAGAAAATAAATAAGGAAACACAAGCTTTAAATGACACAATAGACCAGATAGATTTAAATGATATTTATAGAACATTCCACCCAAAAGCAGAGTAATACACTTTCTTCTCAAGTGCATTGAACATTCTTCCGGATAGATCACATTTGGGTCACAAATCAAGCCTTGGAAAATTTAAGAAAATTGAAATCGTATCAAGCATCTTTTCTGACCACAATGCTATGAGATTGGAAATCAATTGCAGGGAAAAAAACGGTAAAAGCCACAAATACATGGAGGCTCAACAGTGCGCTACTAAATGACCAAGAATCACTGAAGAAATCAAAGAAGCAATAAAAAAAAAATACATAGAAACTAATGACAACGAAAACACAATGACCCAAAACCTATGGGACACAGCAAAAGCAGTTCTAAGAGAAAAGTTTATAGCAATTCAATCTCACCTCAAGAAACAAGAAAAATCTCAAACAATCTAACCCTACACTTAAAACAACCAGAGAAAGAAGAACAAAGAAAACCCAGAGTCAGTAGAAGGAAAGAAATCATAAAGATCAGAGCAGAAATAAATGAAATAGAAATGAAGAAAACAATAGCAAAGATCAATAAAACTAAAAGCTGGTTCTTTGACAAGATAAACAAAATTGAGGAACCCATAGCCAGACTCATCAAGAAAAAAAGGGAGAGGATGCAAATCAGTAAAATTAGAAATGAAAAAGGAGAAATCACAATGGACACTGCAGAAATACAAAGGATTATAAGAGACTACTACAAAGAACCATATGCCAATAAAATGGAAAACCACGAAGAAATGGATAAATTCTTAGAAAGGTCCAATTTTCCAAGACTGAACCAGGAAGAATTAGAAAATATAAACAGACCTATCACAAGTAATGAAATTGAAACTATAATTAAAAATCTTCCAGCAAACAAAAGTCCAGGACCATATGGCTTCACAGGGGAATTCTATCAAACATTTGGAGGTGAGCTAACACCAATCCTTCTCAAACTCTTCCAAAATATTGCAGAGGGAGAAACACTCCCAAATTCATCCTATGAAGCCACCATCACCCTGATACCAAAACCAGAAAAAGACATCCCCCAAAAAAGAAAATTACAGGCCAATATCACGGATGAATGTAGATGCAAAACTCCTGAACAAAATACTAGTGAACAGAATCCAACAACACATTAAAAGAATCATACACCATGATCAAGTGGGATTTATCCCAGGGATGCAAGGAATCTTCAATACACACAAATCAATCAATGTGATACACCACATTAACAAGTTAAAGAATAAAAACCATATGATCTTCTCAATAGATGCAGAAAAAGCTTTTGACAAAATCAAACACCCATTTATGATAAAAACTATCCAGAAAATGGGCACAGAGGGAATCTACCTCAACATAATAAAGACCATATATGACAAACCCACAGCAATCATTCTCAATGGTGAAAAACTGAAAGCATTTCCTCTAAGATCAGGAACAAGACAAGGATGTCCACTCTCACCACTATTATTCAACATAGTTTTTGAAGTCCTAGTCACGGTAATCAGAGAAGAAAAAGAAATAAAAGGAATACAAATTGGAGAATAAGAAGTAAAACTGTCACTGTTTGCAGATGACACGATAGTGTACATAGAAAATGCTAAAGATGCCACCAGAAAACTACTAGAACTAATCAATGTATTTGGTAAAGTTGTAGGATACAAAATTAATACACAGAAATTTCTGGCATTTGTATACACCAACAACTAAAAATCAGAAAGAGAAATTAAGGAAACAATCCCATTTACTGTCGCAACAAAAAAAATAAAATACCTAGGAATAAACCTGCCTAAGGAGGCAAAAGACTTGTACTCAGAAAACTATAAAACACTGATGAAAGAAATCAAAGATGACATAAACAGATGGAGAAATATACCATGTTCTTGGATTGGAAGAATCAATATTGTGAAAATGACTATACTACCCAAGGCAATCTACAGATTCAATGCAATCCCTATCAAACTACCAATGGTATTCTTCACAGAATTAGAATAAAAAATTTTACAATTCATATGGAAACACAAAAGACCCCAAAGAGCCAAAGCAATCTTGAGAAAGAAAAATGGAGTTAGAGGAATCAGGCCCCCTGACTTCAAACTATACCACAAAGCTAGAGTAATGAAGACAGTATGGTACTGGCACAAAAACAGAAATATAGATCAATGGTACAGGATAGAATGCCCAGAGATAAACCCATGCACATATGGTCACCTAATTTACAACAAAGGAGGCAAGAACATACAATGGAGAAAAGACAGCCTCTTCAAATAAGTGGTGCTGGGAAAATTGGACAGCTACATGTAAAAGAATGAAATTAGAACAATCCCTAACACCATACACAAAAATAAACTCAAAATGGTTTAAAGTCCTAAATGTAAGACCAGACACTATAAAACTCTTAAAGGAAAACGTAGGAAAAACACTCTTTGTCATAAACCACAGCAAGATCTTTTTTGACCCACCTCCTAGAGTAATGGAAAGAAAAAGAAAAAGAAACAAGTGGGACTTAATTAAACTTAAAAGCTTTTGCACAGCAAAGGAGACTACAAACAAGAAAAAATACAACCCTCAGAATGGGAAAAAATATTTGCTAATGAAACAACGGACAAAGGATTAATCTCCAAAATACACGAAGAGCTCATGGAGCTCAATATCAAAAAAACAAACAATCCAATTAAAAAATGGGCAGAAGACCTAAATAGACATTTCACCAAGGAAGATGTACATATGACTGAGAGGCACATGAAAAGATGCTCAACATTACCAATTATTAAAGAAATGCAAATCAAAACTACAATGAGGTATCACCTCACACTAGTCAGAATGGCCATTATCAAAAAAATCTAGAAACAATAAATGCTGGAAACGGTGTGGTGAAAAAGGAACCCTCCTGCACTCTTAGTGGGAATGTAAATTGGTACAACCACTATGGAAAACAGTATGGAGGCACCTTAAAATACTAAAAATAGAACTACCATGTGACCCAGCAATCCCACTACTGGGCATATACCCTGAAAAAACCATAATTCAAAAAGAGACATGTACCACGATGTTCATTGCAACACTATTTACAATAGCCAGGACATGGAAGGAACCTAAGTGTCCATTGACAGATGAATGGATAAAGAAGATGTGGCACATATATACAATGGAATATTACTCAGCCATAAAAGGAAATGAAATTGAGTTATTTGTAGTGAGGTGGATGGACCTAGAGTCTGTCATACAGAATGAAGTCAGAAAGAGAAAAACAAATACTGTATGCTAACGCATATATATGGAATCTAAAAAAAAAAAATGGTATTGAGGAACCTAGTTGCAGGGCAGGAATAAAGACATAGACATAGAGAATGGACTTGAGGACATGGCATGGGAGGGGGAAGCTGGGGCAAAGTGAGAGTAGCATCAACATATATACACTACCAAGTGTAAAATAGGTAGCTAGTGGGAAGCAGCCGCATAGCACAGGGATATCACCTCAGTGCTTTGCGATGACCTAGATGGGTGGGATAGGGAGGGTGGGAGGGAGGCTCAAGAGGGAGGGGATATGGGGACATGCGTATGCATATAGCTGATTCACTTTGGTGTACAACAGAAACTAACACAGTATTGTGAAGCAAATATACTCCAATAAAGATCTATTTTTTAAAAATAGAAATATTAGTATCATGATTTATAAACAAAAAATAGAGGGGCTGAATTTTTTACTAGTTATGCTAAAGAAAAAGGGTCTGGAATATCAAGTTGGATAGTCCCAAAATGCAGGGCAAAAACACAAAGATAAACTTATGAGAGACAAGTAAGAGAAAATACTTATCAAAAAAAATTTTTAGAAGCAGAGACATAAAGAAGTAAAGAAATAGTCAAGGAAAAGATAGAAGCACATTTCCCTGAATTTAAAAAAGACAGTTTGTCAAATAGAAAAGAGCCTGTTGATTGCTCTGGAAGAATAAAGATGAAGTCATTAAAAATCTATCAACATCATTGGTAAACAAAAAATATCACAAATTCAGTAGAAAAAAGGAAGTTACGTGCAAAGAATTAAAAAAAAAAAAAAAAACCCAGACTTTCAGGTGTCTTCTCAGTTACATACAGAAAATAGCAGAGCACTTGCCCAGAACTCCTGACGGGAAAATTGCCAAACCCAAATATCTGCATTAAAAAAAACTACCATTCAAATATAAGGGCAAAGAATACGTTTTACGGATAAATAAGCTTCAGATATTTTACTATCTATGCACCCTCTACAGTTCTCAAGAACATTCTCCAGCTAAGTGAAAATTAAATTCTAGGAAGTAGAAATTGAAGATATAAAAACTTGTGATGAACAAAGACACTGTGAAACTAAGTGTTGATAATATGGTGGTGAATATAATTTATTAGATAAAGATTCAGAGACCAGATTAGGTATAATATTAAGAAAAGCCACTGGGAGAAAATTCAGTCTGATTTTAACACAATTGTTTGATGATGGAAAACGTGAGAGGAAAACATTAAATTACAATCAAGGCCCTATCTGGCTGAAAGGAGAGGCTACTAATGCTGATTATTTTCTGAACCCTTATGGAAAATATGTGTCAATGTTTGTTAACATTTTGAATGCAGTCACTTGTATCAGTTGGGAGAGGCTAGGCAATGTAGTGGTAAAAAGCAGGACCAAGGGACTTCCCTGGTGGTGCAGTGGTTAAGAATCCACCTGCCAATGCAGGGGACACGGGTTCGAGCCCAGGTCCGGGAAGATCCCACATGCCATGGAGCAACTAAGCCCGTGATCCACAACAACTGAACCTGCATGCCACAACTACTGAAGCCCGCACGCCTAGAGCCCATGCTCCGCAACAAGAGAAGCCACCTCAATGAGAAGCCCGTGCACTGAAATGAAGAGTAGCCCCCGCTCGCCGTGACTAGAGAAAACCCGCATGCAGCAACAAAAGACCCAACGCAGCCAAAAATAAATAAATTAATAATAAATTAATTTTTTTAAAAAGCAGGCCCAAATCTCAGGGGCATAAGCATAATAATAGTCGCTCAGGAACCCAGGCTGACATCATCCCTGAAGCCATCACGTCAAGATGAGACATCAGGGTTCACTGAAGCAGATGCCAAGGGCATGGAAGGAAAAAGAGAGAGAAGGACACCATGGGAAACCACATACTGGCTCCCAAATACTACAGCCCCTACGTAACAATCAAGTCACAGCATCATGCTCACCTTCAAAAGGGCAAGGGGGTATAATGTCCCCTATTTACAGGAAGGAAATGTCGGAGACCACTGCTGACATTTCCCACAATCACAGACTAGAAATTAAAGGTAGAACCTCCAAAGCTCTATAAGAAATACAATAAGTGAAATAAAATGTGATTAATTTGGTAAAAATGTAGAAAGAAAAAGGGAAACAACAACAAAAATTGGAAAATATATGGTATGTTGTCAGAAATAACACCAAACATATCAATGATTATACTAATGTGAATGAGAGATATGCCCCCAACAAAAGACCATAATACTCAAATTGGTTATTAACTAATTAAATAAAAGTCAGTGGAATTTTCCTCATGAGAGGTCCAGGTAAAATGACCCCAAAACTTGAAAATAACTGAAGTGAAAAATAATAGAAGTGTGCTAAGATAGAAAGAGCGAGAGAGAAGAAGAAGGAAAAGGAAGGGGAGGAGGAAAAGGAAGGAAGCAGGAGTGGTACTATTTGACATTAGACAAATTCGAATGTGTAGCAGAATGAACTAAAGGGAATCAAGATGATTCACATTGATGAGAGATAAACATCTACCAAGAATCTATAAAAGTTATGATATTTAATACACCATTCAGCAAATAATCAAACTATAGGAGGCAAAACAAGTAGAATTCGACATAACTAAAATGAAACAGAAGCTGACAGCTCAAAGACACACAACGAGTAATAATACAGAGGATCTGGATGACATAATCAACATGCTTGATATGTGTGTGTCTGAGTGGATATATGTAATATATTGTAATAATACTCAGGAAAATGTATAAACTTAACAAGTTTTCTTTTAGGAAAAGCAAAATGACAAAAAAGGAAAAAAAGACACAATATTAAAGAAATTTCAGTAACTTCCCATTCCCAAAGAAGTGGAAGCTGGCAATATTGTTAAAGGATGCATTATGCTTTTATGACATGTCTTAACTTCAGTTTGTCAGTCAAAAAGATTGACAAGAGATTGACACGCCAGTTCCATATATTTGCATATTTTCATTGTAATTTTTCTATTTTGAATATTTGGGGATGACTCAAGTTTAGTCAGTGTAAGGGTTTTAAAAAATTATTTATTAATGTATTACTCTTATTTAGGGGAAATCAATTAACAAGTCCATTAGCTTTTATATTTAGATATGTTTTCATTATTTTACTAGTCAATTAGTTTTACTGTATTCAGAAAACACAGAATGCGAGGTAATTATTATCATCATATTATTTTCTAACTTATAAATTTTACTTTAAAATCTAAGTTCATCACTCAGGCTACGTCAAAAATGAAATGACAAGGCCGAAAATATAAATGCCTACAGGACAAGACAGGTGAGTGATGCAGGTGGTAAGGACTCTGGAAAACTGGAGGGCAGGCGTGTCATCTTGGAGGGGAAGGGCAACCACTTCAGGGTTCCAGCCAATTGTCATCATGTAGGCATTGTCACCATGTAGGAAGTCAGACCCATGCAGCCACATTTTCTAATATACTAGGAGAAGTGGGAATAGTTGGAAACCTGGTAGTTCTGGGTCTTTAGATAGACATGTTTATCTCCAGGCAATAACAGACATGAGTTTACAATTAGTACAGAGAATACAGGATGGAAGGGCCACTGCAATAACCCTTTAACTAGTTAACCTGCCTGACATGTCATTCCTATTCATTCTCCACAGCTTAATAGAGTGATATTTTGAAAACTCAAATTTCATGAAGTCACTAGTATTTATAACCATGCAATGGCTTCCTACTACTGTAGGAACAAAGACCAAAATCTTAATGTACCACATGGTTTTCATGACTTGCACTCTGCCTACTGACCCAGCCTTGTCTCTGACCTCTCTCCTTCTGGTCCAGTGTGCTGAAACTTACTGGCTCCTTTCAGTTTACCAGATATTTTCTCCTTTTCACATAATATTATTCCTAGAAGGTTCTAGTTGCCACCCTATCCCTCTAATAATCCCCCAGTTAATAGCCATACAGCCTTCAGATCACAGCCCAAACATCATTTCCTTAGAGAATTCTTCCTGGGTATATTCTCATACTTGGTACCCTATTACATGCTCTCACACACCTGTGTAATTTTCCTTCCTAATCACTTACTACAATTTGAGTTTAATAATCTCTCCCACTAACCTGTGAGCATAAGGAGATAATGAATGTGTCTCTTTTGTTAATCATTATCAATGCAGTGCCTAGCATAGTGCCTAGTAAATAGTAAGCCTGTACTAAATAATTGATTAATGAAAGAGCAATTGAGCTGCAATGGGAATGCTATGGTGTTTACTAGCTTTTATAGATGATTTTGGCCTCTATGTCTATAATGAAATAATCAAAGACAGAATATTTAGAAGGCAAAAGTTAAAATGTCATTTGGATACAAGGACAAATATCCTTTTGGCAAGTTTCTTACCTTTGAGAAGTTTTTATTAGTTGTTCTAAATAAGGGTTATAAACAAGGGAAATTTTTCTACAGAGTTGAATTTGGATTGATGTAGAAATAACCTTAAGACTAAGAGTGTCATGTTTTCACCGTTAATAATAAATATATCATTCAGCATCTCACAATACATTTTAAAAAGAAATGAACATCCTGTAGCATTAATGGCATTATTTGTCAAGAATCGTATTCATTTATTTTGCACTAAGCCTCCTTCCAAGATGCCCTAATGGACCATGAAGCAGTAAACATTTAGACTTGAATAAGCACTCTCCCCTCTGACTCTTTAATTCCTTTATCCTTTTCCACGTTTGAGTCTGACACTTTATTCGCTTTCTCATTTGAACACCTCCATCTATCAAGTTTGGGAAATCCATTCTTTCTCTTCCTTGAGGCCTTCATATGAAGAATCACACTTAGTTCTACTTAGAGCCACATCTCAGAGGGAAAAACGTGGACTCTTTATGCTCTGGTTGGAAAAGGAAGCAGGCACTTCATGAATATCAGCAGCAATTTTCCAATGAGAAGAATATTCTTGATACCTTAGAAATGGAGCTTTAACAAATTCTCCAGGTTTCACCAACTTGCTACTCCTTTACAAAAACAGTTTTAAAATCTTTGCTATTGTGTTATAGATTATGAACACTGATATTTCAAACATTAAAATGTCATTTGGTATCTTCTTTGTACATTGTATCTTCAGCATGTAGCTCTAAGGCTTGTTATGTTTTAGAAAAACAAGATCATCATGTACTTTATGCTGCTAAATAGTTTGAAAGCTTTCAAGTTGAATCCTTAGGAAGTTATTCTCCCTCTTAATAGACGACTTAGTAAAAGGAGGTAAAAAAAAGAATAGGAAAACTGTCAGCGCTATTGATGGTCTTTAATTCGTATCTGCAGGTTCCAGGTTAACGTTTGATGATAGCCCCTTATAACTGAAGGAAAACTAAAGTCATATTCTATTCAGAAGGCTATACAGTGAGAAGGAGTTTACTGAACTCTTACTATCTCTTTCAAAGAATGATTGCAAAGAAAAATTGTCATTAGAATTTTCACTGGTACTTTGAAAATTCTTTTTCTCTTGTAAAAGATATATTTGAAGAATAAATAAGGTGTGGGTACCACACATTAATAAATAAGTACTCATCATATTTCAGGATTACACTACAGACACCAGCTTTTGATTTGCTTTTCCAGTGAAAGTGAAGGATTTGCATGCCCCACCCAATGCTTTCTCAGAGCATAACTTACAACACATGCAAATCACCTGGATAGGAAAAAGCTATGATTAGTGACCATGCAGCAAAAGAGAGAACTCTGGAGGAATTAAATAAATGGTTTTGATCTCATTTTCACATTTATTCCAAAACCAAAATATTGACCTCCAATGGAATGGACCATCTGCTTGCCTCTTACCAACTGAAATAGTGAATTTAGCTCCGAATCATGCAGGGTCATTTTTTTCCAGTTACAAAATTGTGTATGCTAGGACTCTCCAGTACTAGAAACTGTTATCAACTCCTTTCCAACATCCAAATGAAATGGTCTCAACACTACTTGATATTAATAAAAGAGAGAGGAAAACATCTGAAGCAGCAGAAAGCCATCAATGTCAAGTTCCCAGTCCATTTTACAGACAGACCAACAAAAGACTGAGCTCTTTCATCTCCCCCTTCATGCAATTATGTCTTCAGATGGAGAAGTTGTGGCGGCATGAATCTACTTTCATTGACATTGCCTGCATCAGTGGGACAAACATCAGGCCTGCTCAGAACCCAGAAAGTTCCCAGGCACAGAGACATTGACAAACATCTGCCCTCTACTTCCGTGTAAGCAGGCTTATAATTCCACCTACCTCAGGTGCATGTTAGGCCCTTACTTGACTCTGTGCAGTTATTACTTTATTACAAATTAATAAAACCATATTTTACTAAAAGCAGCTAAGGTAAACCCAGTTGACTGATTTTTTAATTTTCTTTTTACTGTCTTTGCACTTTGAGCTCTAGTTTAGGTCCAGAGACTGATTTTACTTTAGATGACTTATTTCTAAAATATGGTGAAATCTTTTTGTCAGTTTAATTTTACTGCCTTTCAGAAACAGGAATCAAATGTTTATATTATCTTCGTCTAAGCTAGGACCAAAGGTTTCTGTGATAAATACCTAATACCATTTTTTACATTGAACTTCTGTTCCCAGTTCATTTCATAGCTACCACACATATATACATACTTATATTATATTGAAAGAATATTGGAAGGCAGATTTTTAAAAAATTTGTCTCCATTACTAAAAGTAATAGCCGATTTCCCTTTCCCCTCATTTTGTTGCTTTTTGGAATTTAATATAAATGCATTAAATTCCATTTGCAGTTAATTCTATTGGTACACTATGTTTTGAGGGCTAAGTATTGATCCTGCATGATTAAGATAGTATTCAGAGACAAAAATAAAGAAAAAAATGTAGTTAATGGACAAACCACATCCTACAGCTAGCTCAGAAGTGAATATCACTGGTCACAAAGGAAAATGAAACAGGGAATATAAAAGTCATAGTAATACTAATACTTATGATTGGGAAAGGAGTCTTAGGCTCAGGGCATACAGATGATAGATCAGTTATACCACCTTTTTATTCAAAGGACACCACACTTTACTATTTGACAATCTGCAAACTTTAGCTGTAGTTTCGGAATCAATCATATTAATGTTGATATATATCTGGATATGTGTAGCATACTTCTACCTAGAAATCTCTTATTCTTACATTCTATCTGCAAAGCCAAGTTTCAGAAATAGTTGCCATCCATTCTTTTTTAAAGGAGCATTTCATTATGATTAAATTTTATTGTACCATTTAGAGAAAAAGTTTCTGAAATGCAGAAAGTAGAACAAACTTGGGTTTCCTACCTTTGAGTTCATACAATTAGTCCAGAAACCGGATCTTAAATGGCACAAAGCAATTTTCATAGTTTAAAGAGAGAAGACAGTAAATCTGGTTTATCATGTTCTTCTACTTCTTTCAGAAACATGTGAGGAAATGTGAGGACCACTGTGAATCGAACAATAATCATAAAATTAGGAACAAAAGAATCAGACGGAGCAAAGCCTTTTTTTTTTCTTTTTTCTCCTTTCTTTTTTAGGATTCTAAATCACATACAAAACATTTGTTCTGCTCCAGCTCTTTGTGAACTAATTGGCTCTCCTGGAGGGATAGGTAATTGTACCTGACTACACAAGCTGTCCCGAAGCTCCCTTGGAAAGCTCCAGTAAGCTTCTAGTGTTAGCAGCCATCAAGGATCTCACAGGTCAGGCATCGGATCGATACAGCTAAAAGCAGCAGGGACTGTAATGTCGACAGCAGGTTTCAGAAAGCGCTGCAAGTGCCAGTTTGTTCCTCTTCATGCAGAAGCTCAAGACAGCTTAATTAACCCTTGGAAAATACAATTTATCCAGAGGCTCGGCAGGTCCCTACCAGGCCTTATTGGTGAACTGATAGGAGAGATACTGTAGCTGGCAGTGCTGAATTCCCATTTCCCCCTTTAATGCTGTTTCAGTTAGGATGCAAAGAAAACATGATTTTCGGTAGATGTGTTCATCCTGTCCTGAAGAGCATGTGATAGGAGGCCGCTTTAGAGGGGGGTTTGTTAGAACTCACATGAGACTTCAGCAGGAGCGAGGCTGGGCCTGGGCATTGATCATCTGAGTCCTGGGGTGAGGCAGTGGGGCGTGTGTGCATGTATGTGTGCATGTGGGTGTGTGTGAGTTATATGTGTGTGTGAGAGAATTAGATGTGTGTGTAAATTAGATGTGTGAGGAGTGTGTGTGTGTGTATGATCTGTGTGCGGGGGAGCAAAAGCATTTTTCACTTTTTCACTGATGTAAATGCTTCTGTGACCTTATTTAAAGATATCCTCTTGTTCATCATCTATTTTTCATGTCTATAATATCATATAACTAAGAAAAAAACAGATCTGAAAATATTTTACATCCCCCCCAAATATTTTATTTGGGAAGACAAAACACCTACTGGGGTAACAAGAAAAGTTAATTTATCATTATATTATACTCAAACCCTCACCTCCAGAGTTGTCCACCGTGCCATGGGTCTTTTCTCCTAGTACAGTTCTTCCATGCTAAGGCAAGTGGCTGAGGAGAGATAAATGAAGTTAGCCAGATACAGAAAATATTTAAAGTTAGTGGGGCTTGAGGAGTTGTGGCCACACGTATGGGTCTGGTGTGTTCTTTTAAATTGATTGTATCTACTTGTATTCACACTCACATTCACATTAGCTACATTTTTAAAATTTGTATCATTCCAATTAATTGATATAAAAGTATTTTCCTAGGTTCATATCTACGGTCATTAGTAAGAGTTCATGGCATTCAGGTTCCAGAACAGTGAACTCCTGCAAGGATACAGCACGGATAGATGCCATCTCCTTTCTCCTGGCTCATTTCCATTTATGATCAGAAGCCAAGTGGATTGAAGTGGAAGAAATAAAATTAAATACAGATTAAATGTGGATAGGATGGTGGTATATTTTAGACCAGGATCCAACCATGATCTCTTTAAAATAATTTATAACAAATGCAACACAGAGTAAGAACAATCATCTTCGAGGACGATGAGGGTCCTGTACTCTTCACCCATCACCAGTCTATCTCCCAGAGCTGTAGCATGTAACCACTTCTGTTACTAGCTCTTCTTTTAGCACCAGCATGCATTTATTCAACAAATGCATACTGAACCGTTACTATGTGCCAGGTACCTTTTCGACCCAGGTGAAAAGGCAACTGAAAGAAAGAAAGACAAAAGAGAGAAAGGAAGGACAAAACAGGGACTTACATCAAAGAGTTTACTTAGTAATGTGAGTAGACTAAAGACAACCAAACAAAAACACATATATAATATTTCAGGGAGTGACTATAAAGAAACATTGAGCAGGAATATAAGAATATTAAAAGGTGAGTTTCTTTCATTATCATTCCTTCTAGCACAGTCAGGTAAGTTTTCTCAAAAAGGTAACATTTGAGGAAATTTTGAAAAAAAAGAGAGTAGAGTTCCATGTAGATATCTGGAGGAAGTGTTGTCTAGACAAAGGTAGCATGTGCAAAGGCCCTGAGGTTTGAGCATGCTTGTCCTGACCACAGATGAGCAAGGAGGGTTTTGTAGTTGAAGCAAATTGTTCATGGGAGAAAAAAGCAGGACTTTTAAGTCACAGATATAGTCAGGGGCCACATCATGTAAGGCCTGATGGATCTTTCCAAGGATCACATAGCTAGTAAATGTAGAGTTGGGATTTGAACACAAGAATAACTGTTTCTAACCACCATACTGTACTGATCCCCTCAAACTGGAGTTTTGTTTTACACATGATTTGCAGTCTTCTATGCTATCTCCCTTCTGTACCCATCCCCTTATTCTGGTTAATTAAGAGTTGACTTTAATTCTAAATTAGCAGACTTATTAACAGATCAACAATAATATCTCCACCTGAAAATAAACATCAGTGCTTTCTAGTTGTGTATAAGGAGCAGTTGACAGGCTTAATCAAGAATTACATATATGTCTTCCATAAGACTTCCAAAAGGCTGAATACAGACCCAGTCCTTGACTAGTGACACTGAAAAGGACCTCAGAGATTAACCAGGGAATGCTTTTCATCCCATAGTCAAGGAAAAAAAGGCCTAGAGTGGTTAATAGTTTCCTTTTCAAATTCAGAAAAGTAAACCACCAGGGAGATGATCACTGCTCTAGGAACTGTGATTTTCTACCTCAGTGTCTGGCACAGCCCCTTTTCACTCTCTCTTCCCTTTCTGACTAACTCTGCCTCAATCCTCTCCTCCAACTCCCATTTCTGATATCATCTTGGTCACATTATGAATTTTTTAAATTTCTTATGGCAGGATATAAGAAAAAGAGAATAAATGAAATCCCTAAACCTCGTTTTCATTTTACTGTCCTTCAAAATATTTCACTGAAGCAGCTAGAAAACAAAAGGACAATGTACACATGTGAATTTCACTTTCTTTCTAAGCCCTTGTGCTGTGAAGTTCAATAAAATGGCTGAAAAGTGAATGGGAGGGGGGAGCTGAGACAGTAAGGGCTGGAGGCGTAGCACAAACTCACCCATCAGGTGACCTGTTTGCCGTGTTATGTGATTTTGAGCAAGTCACTTATGGATGCTAAGCCCTAGATTCCTCTTGTGCAAATTGAGAGTTTGAATAGATAATCTCAAAGTCTCTGTCAGCATTAAAGGTTTTAAATTCATGCCATCAAAGGACTAGCACCTCACTGTCACAACTTGTCCCCCAAAGCCACATACCATTCCTCTGCTGCTGAGATTTCTGTACATTTCATACAATCACCATTCAAATTGTGGCATGCACGCCTAATTAGCACTTTATTAAAGCTCAGCTCATGTTTCTGTAGTCCGTTTTTCAAGATGACTTAAAAGAGATCAGAATTTGTGTGCTATTCAGTCCCTCTCAAAAGCATATTTCTAAGATGTATTTAGGCAATAGTGCTTTTCCAAAGCATAATTGTATCCTAATGTAAAAACTGCAAATATATTTCTTTTTCCATGTTTGGCAAATCCTTAAATGACCTCACATTTTAGCATCATTATATAATACACAAAGGAAGATGCATTTTATGTGAACTTATACACATAAATAGGATTTAAAAAAATTCTTGACACATTACCGTATGCTGCATGCTTTTTATGGATTATGAAAGAACAGAAGACTAATATACTAACTGAAGTTTAAGAATTTCTCAACATTATCTGAATTTGTATGGCATCTACTCCATTTCATCACACATTCAAATGTCAGTACGTTAACAGGGTCCTCAAAGTATTTATATGTTGACTGCATTTGAACAAGATTTTTTTATATTTTCTTTTTACAACCAATCAATGCTAATATGTCTGAATCACAAAGATGAGAGAATGTCAGATTTATTGACAGATGCTGCATATTCACATTACAGTTATTACAATGTTTTTATGATCAAAGTGGAAATAACAGAATTAGCAAATACATCTGTTTGTTTAATGACATTCCCAGTATAGCTTTTGTGCTCTAAGAACTATTTAAAGTATCATGGTACCATCTAAAATAGCCACCCATATCTTTCTTCAGTTTTTACCTGGCTTCATATTTCTTCATAAGCTTATTACTCTCTGAAATTATGATATAAATATATATCCATACTGTCACTAGAATGTCAGTTCCCTGAATGTGGAAAGCTTGACTCTCATCATTGTACCTCCAGCACCTACAAAAGTGTTGAGCACATGGAAGATACAAAGTACATATTTGTTGAATAAATAACTAAACTTTGGACCATTTGTATGTGTTTGTAAACATGTATACATAACATTAAATTGATACATTAGGCATATACCCATAGTATATTTTTTAACATTAAAATATCTCTAAGGCTGATAATTATACCAATATAATAAACACATAAAGATGAGATTGGATATTTGCAAAGTCATGTTAGAGAGACTGAAGGTCTCCATAGCTAAGGGTGAGACCTGGAGATATTTATTTGCCCAGGCTCATTCCAAAAAATATTTAATGGGGAAATAGCTAAATCTTTTATAATAACACATCCAAGAAAAATGGTATATTAAGAAAACAGGAATAGAAGACAGTAGAAATACAGAAGGATAGGAGCCAGAAATTTTAAAGTTGGTAATGTGCCAGTCAGGAATGCATAGGAACCAGAGCAATTTGGGCACCAGAGGAGTAAAACAGGGTGATTCCTCAAGCCTCACTCACTACCATCCACCTTTGCTCTGATTCCAACCTTACAGAGCAGTCCTTTGATTTCAAATTGGCTTTCTGATGAGGGGCAGGGGCCTTCCCTGTTTAGCCAATACTAGCATTACCTTCTCCAGAAAGGGGATCTCTGATAATAAATTAATGACGCGTATCTCTGATTTAGACATGACCTTTATTATTCTAAGCTCATCTGTGAGAGACTACCCCACCCTCAGTATATGACAACATCCATTTCATGAGATTCTAAGGCTGAGATCTAGACTCTGGACTGAGGTGATTCAACATAGAGGCCTGTCAGAACTGTGACCAGCCAGCCAGCTTTCACCTGGCCACACTCCTACTAGCAGACACGAATGGATTCATTAATTAGTGTAAAGTACATTTCAATATATGCTCAAATAGATACAAAACTTTTATCCTTATAGAGGCCTTCTGTTTTCCACTTCTTTTTTACTATTTCCAAGTTACTTTGAGTTAAGACAATGGACATACATTCAGCAGCATTAAAATCTCTGACAGAGAACAGCCCTAGCCTCACAAAAGATGGCAAGGAGTAAACCTGTTACTACTCCATAGATACCAAAAGTAGACAATGAAACTTACTACAGCAGAATAAGACAGTTTAGTACTCAGTGAACAGAGGGTGTGTCATCATGGTATCACCGGTTCCCCTTGTCTCTCAAATCCCATGGGCATCACTGGGCCATATGAATGCTCTAACACAGTGGATTGTGTTGCAGCTGAGGGAAATAAGGTCAGGGGCTCAGCATCTTTTGTAGCAAGCAGCAAACAAGCTAATAGTCACATTGTAATCACCTTGACCAACTTAGTTACCCTACACAACCATCTGTGGAATTTGCTCAGTATCACGAGACAGAAGAAGGAAGGAAGTATACAAATAATAAATTGTATGGAGGAGAAAGTCTCACCCCCTAAAGACTGCCTTCTGGTTTGGTTCACTTGGCATATGTCCAGTTCCAAAATTAAAATTTTCCCCTCTAGACAATATTATTCTCTATGATTCATGGTAGCAACTCCCTTGGAATTCTCTAAGTTGCTTTGTTCGTTATCAAATTGAATAACTATAGAATGTAAATGTACAAAAAATTTTCAGAGAAAATAAGGCAAAGCAATCAAGGTTGAATAATTACTCCCAAATCTCAGAGACACCAAAGCAGCCTACTTGGAACTGCAGAAAATTTGAATCATCAGTGTATAGAGCAGACATGAAAAGTACTCTTACTATGCTGAAGAAATGGATAAGACAATGTAAATCATGAGAGAAAAAAAATTAAGGAAAAAGAATAAATGTAAACTATAAAAGATAGAAATAGGAGGGAAGAAATCCAAATAAGTTGAGTTAAGTAATAAAGGCTTAGGAGAAGAAAACACTTCTCATCTAAAAACTTTCGAATCTAGAAACTGAGGAGGCTCACCATGAATCAAGAAAAATAAATGAAAGAGATAGTTACCTAGACGTATTCTGGTGAAATGCTTGATTCTTAGGCATAAAGCTAGATTCACTGAAGAGGAGCACAGCTAAACTGCCAGAAAAAAATAAACTTTTGTGATGCTTTGAGAGGAAACAGTTATGATTCAAGATTTTATACCCAATCAAGCTGTTGTTATCATGTGAATGTCATCTTAAGATAAGCAATGTATCAGAAGAATATACCATTTTGTACCTTTTCACCAAAGAAAAAATTAAAAATTTGCTCCAGGTTATTACTCACTTTTAAATTTTTACCAGGTAAAAATTTTACCAGTGGTAAAAATTTTACCACTAAAATTTTAAAGTGAATAATAAGGAAGAAATGGCAAGTTTGACAGCCAGTGAGTATTGCTATTGGTTAAAAATCTAGAGATAGTCCAAAACAATATTGTCCTATTGGAAAAACACTGAATTTATGGAATGCTAAAAGTGTTCTAGTCTTTAAAATGGGTTCTATAGTTGAAAATTTGGGGGAAATGTTACATAATACAACTTCCTAGAGAAAATTCACAATGCTTATGATTAGGTTAGTCTCCCTTAAGATGCCTTTAACTAAGGATATCAGTGTAATTGTGTTTACCTCTGCATTGTCAAGCTAGCCTTACCGTGGAAGAGTCCTTTTTGCAGAATACTTATTAACGTATTATAAAACAAAGTGTTTTGGAGCTCACAAATTGGAAAATATTATCCTAAATAATTTGATAAATGTACCTAAGGATAAAACATAAAAGGACAAAATTTACAAAGAGATGCCTACTATAAAGGAAAAGGGAGCAATATGACAAAACTCAGGATGACAAAGAATAGAAGGAATCATGGTTAGGAAACTAACAAAGTAGAGAGAGCAACACACACAGTCTTCGTCTTTTATTTGATGAAATCAAATTATTTTATTTCTGAGTTACAAATAAATGTATGTTTAACAATAGTTTTGAAAATCAAACACTTGAAAATTTAAATTTGCCTAATTACAGATCAAGGAGGACATAAATTATAAGTTCAGTACTATTTCATTCACATTTTATTAATTTTAAAAATAATGATTTAGGAAATCATGAGACTGAATATTATTTATATATCCAAACTTTTGGGATGAAGCTAGGACTGCATCAAAAGTAAATTCACATCTTATATACAACCTTTGTTAAAGAAAGAGTAGAGGGCTTCCCTGGTGGTGCAGTGGTTGAGAATCTGCCTGCTAATGCAGGGGACACGGGTTCGAGCCCTGGTCTGGGAAGATCCCACATGCCACGGAGCAACTGGGCCCGTGAGCCGCAACTACTGAGCCTGCGTGTCTGGAGCCTGTGCTCCGCAACAAGAGACGCCACGATGGTGAGAGGCCCGCGCACCGCGATGAAGAGTGGCCCCCACTTGCCACAACTGGAGAAAGCCCTTGCACAGAGGCAAAGACCCAATACAGCAAAAATAAATAAATTAATTAATTTAAAAAAAAAAAAAAGTAGAAACTAAATAAAGATTTGATATTGCTACTATTTCAAGTATCTTTGCATATATGTTTATATGAGATTTTCATTTTCCTTTTTTTATCATTTCAACTGCTTTTAATATTAAATTTATATCTGCATTATATTTTGTATATGCTCAAAAATCTATATTAAAAGAAAAATCTGTTCCTTGAAGATTAAAGCATTAATCCATAAAGGATTTGCGCCATGGTCTTTTTCAGTAAACATCCAGGGTCCTGTTTAATTAAATAATTCTTGAATATCTGTATATATATTTTCATTGTTTATTTTTGTTTTACATTGATATTTCTTTTGCAACTATGTAATGTTTTCTATTTTAACAGAGAAAATTCATTTCAAAAATTCTGATTTTAGAGAAATACACAATATAGTAATATAATCAACATATTTTGGTATAAGTGTGTGTATATGTATACACACATACATATAGACATATAAATATATATGCATATGTATGTGTATATATACATCTTATGTTCTTTTATCATATGTAATTGTTCTATCTTCCCTCCCACATAAACCTAGTACTCTGGCCTTCACCACAGCATGTAGACTATAGGATTATATTAAAAAAAAAAAAAAAAGGTAAGGGGAAAACTGAAATTGAAACATGTTCATACCAAGGGGTCAATGGGATTCTTTTACAGTGAAGCAGAAAGACCTCAGCACATGGACAGAAAACATTTTTGAAGCTGTAAGGTGGACAATGGGGCTACCAAGCTAAAATGAGAGTGTTCTGAGTGCAGAATAAGAGGAGAGATTTCTTAAACTGCTTAAGCATAGCCCCAGCTGACCCCAACAAAAGTAATCAACTCAAGGCTTTTGTTTTTATACCTTCCTCAGTTCTCCTGTTTTACATTTCATTTATTTTGTTTTGATATATGTTATTTCCTTTCTCTTGATTTTTTTTTAGGACTCCTCAAAGAGCTTTTTCTAAATTCCTGAAATACAAGTTTAATTAATATAATTTTTTACTCTGTGCTCTCTTCCACTACCATTATTGAATTACTTTAAAACCAATCCCAGGCATTGGGTTATTTCATCTCTAAATGTTTTGTAAGTCTCTTTTAATTAATAGATTTTTTTCTTCCTCTTTGTTTCTCTTGCAATTTATTTGTTAAAGAGACTATAGATCTTTCCACATTCTGTACTCTGCTGAATGTGTCCCTGTGGTATCATTTACATGTTCCTTTATTCCATGTATTTTCTGTAGACTGGTGGCAACATATAGAGTCTTTGTGTTGGGGTCTCCAAGATGACCTTCAGGTTCAATGATTCACTAGACAAATTCACAGCATTCAGCATATAGTAATACTCATGGTATGATTTATTACAGAAAAAGGATACAAAGAAAAGTCAACAAAGGGTAAATACGCATGGGGACTCCGGGGGCAAGCTTGCAAGAGCCCTCTCCCAGTGCAGTCACATAGTACTTACTTAGCAACAAGTGACAGCACACATAAAATGCCATACACTAGGGAAGCTCACTAGAAACTCAGTGTTCAAGGTTTTTATTGGGTACTGGTCATGCAGGCACCTTCTGCCTGGCACATACCACAATTTGAGACTCCCAGAAAGAAAGGGTGTTAAGCATAAACCACATTGTTCAAACAGTCAGGGCACAGTAAGACATTCTTACCAGGGAATGGTGGTAACTCTCTTGAAATACAAGCTTCCAGATACCAGTCAAGGACCAACCTTATAAGCAGGACTTTCTGAGGATAGAAGGTTTGGGCCTCCTATGTTAACTATTATCTATGCAGTCTTGATATGATTGTATCTTTTGAGTTTTTTGTTTGTTTGCTTGCTTTATAAGTAGAATCTTCCTACAGAAAGCTCATAATTCCTGCTTCTGTTCATTTTTTATGTTAGCATCCATTTATAATCAATACTTAAATCCATTATTTCATTTGGGATTTAAAAATTATGATATTCTAATTCTATCATTTATTTTCTCATTTATTAGCTGGAACAATTATATTAAGAGAAGCCTTTTCCTAAAATAAGAAAGGCAGAGAGTTTATTTCACATAGAAAAGACAAAAGAATGCTTATACTGATTCCTTAGCAATCTCAAAGGCAACCAGTGAGATTTTTTTGTTTAATTATTATGATATACTCATGTGTTTAAACATATTGCATATGTTCCACCTCCTTACAGTTATTCTTATTACTGCTTAAATTGAATTGTCTTTGGTCAATAAGAGATTCTTTGGGTTGGCTCTTGAGTCCTGTAGTTTTTTAATAATTACCTTGCTTTCTGGTTGGACATGGTGTTCCAGGATTATCTTGTATTTTTCCTGCCTCAGACTTGGATTCAGACATTTCTTCAAGGAGCCTTGGCTTGTTTACTGGGAAATGATACTTAGAGACCATACTTTGGGTATGTGGGTGCTCATTACTATTGGGTTAGTCATTGTTTCTAGGCTATTCAGTAGACAAATCTAGGAAATATGTTTGTTTGCATTTTTGTTTTGTTTTAAGATAAAATACATATGACATCATATCAATATTTCTAACTCAAATGTAGAATTTGAGCCTTTAATTCCCTTAATCTTATGTCTATTTCTCTTCTCTCTTATACCAAAACTTTTAGTTCCTAGTGACATTAATGTATTTTATCCTACTACACATATGTAATAGTTATAGAATAACAACACCAAGAGTAGATTACCAAAAACAGTTTAATTTTTTTCTGTTATTTTGGTTTTCATGATGTAACCCACTAAGAAAGTTCAGTTGATTCACTATATTTCAGTCTCTTGCATTAATTCTTTTCTGGGTGGTTATGCCACCAATTTACTACAGAGTTAGATTCATTTATTTCATTTTAATTTTTGTTTTTAACTGTTTACATTTTTTCATTTTGATTTTATTTTTTATATTTACATAAAATATGTTCATAATTACAAAGTCAAATCTATAAAACAAGGTATATAACTTTTTAATCTTCAATATCTATGATCTTATTCCTTTTTCCTGTACTATAGTTAAGCATACACAGTTTTCTCCAGCTTATTTTTCTTTTTCATTTAAAAACATACACTGTGAATTATTCCATATGTGTATCTAAAAATGTTCCTCATTTCTTTTTACAGCTACATATTTCCATTGTATGAATGTACAATAGTCCATATTCAATCAAACACCAATTGATGAGTATTTGGGTTCTCTCTAATTTTTGCTGCTATAAATAACTCCAGTAAATAGCCTTATGCATATATCTTTCATATTTTTCCAGAGTATCTTTGGGATAGATTCCTAGAAATGAGATTTCTGGGTCAAAGGGTAAATGCTTATGTAGTTTTGTTAGATGTTGCCAAATTTTATTCCATGGGGATTTTATCATTTTTTATTATCATGAGCAATATATAAGAGTGCCTATTTTCTCACAGCCTTGCCAACTGTTGTCAAACTTTTGGATTTTTGCCAACCTGATAGAGGAGAAATAGTAACTCAGTGTAATTTTAATTGGCATTTCTCTTATTATGAATAAATTTGAACATCTTTTTCATATCTTTAAGGGCCAGCAAATATAAGTCAAAAATATATAAAATGTATGATCTCCTATTAACAAGTAAATGTATTTTAAATAAACAAGTGTTGATAAATAAGAAACACATCAATATAATATGTAATACAAGTGTATCAAATTTAAATATATTTACTCAAAATAGGCTGAAAAGCATTTGCCCATATATCATTCAATACCCATTCCTTAAGGGTTTTTTTTAGGTTTTAAAATTTGAATTTCTATATAATGAATTATGTTCACATATTTATTTCTCTTTTCATCTCTTTATAAAATAAAAGGAAGAGAAATATGAAATAATAATTGTCTTGTAGCACTGTAAAACTATGAATGGGAATCAAAGAAATAATAAATTTTAGGATTTTCTGGAAGACATCATGCAGATGTGATTAAAATTGCAAAGGAGTATGTATGCTGGTCCTAAGTGCTGAAAATTAAAGATATAGAAAGGATAACTCCCAGATAGTTTCTCATTTCTTGGCAAATATATATTCCTAAAAGTCACAGAGGAACCTCTATGTTCAGAATAGCTGCCATCAATAGGTAGCGGAGGAAAAGAAAAAAAAAAGAATTTTACTATGAAAACCATTCTTCTTCAAGGAAGAACCCATCTTAGTTTTGGGAGTGATTTATGATGAAGAAACATTTAAGTACCAGAAACTATAGGATGAAAGGGAGGCACAGGAGCAAAGATGCCAGAACAAGGCATATGGGTGGGAGGTGAGGAGGTGGAAGTATTTCAGAAAATCAAAGTATCATATGCAAAGGCTCTGAGGAAAGAAGTAACTAAGTGTGTTCTATAGACTAAAAGAACACTGGGTAAGGTAACAGCAACAAGTTTATTCTAAGTCTGATAAAAAGACATAGAAGGATATTATATTTATTTAAACTATATTTTCTGCTCTGAAGAAAATGTGATCAGAGAAAGGACTGATAGAGCTTTAATCATGAAGAAATATTTTATAATACCTTTCTCTCAGAAATTATCAGATCAAATAGATATATAAATTTAATTAATCATAAATGACTACCTCGATTAATATATTGATAATTCTGTAAGCAACTAACATAGAATACATGTGCTTCTCAAATTTCCATGGGATATTTTTAATCAACTTTCTATAAATTAAGACCTATAGCAAAATCCCATTAAATTGGGGCTTCCCTGGTGGCACAGTTGTTGAGAGTCCGCCTGCCGATGCAGGGGAACACGGGTTCGTTCCCTGGTCCGGGAAGATCCCACATGCCGCGGAGCAGCTGGGCCCGTGAGCCATGGCCGCTGAGCCTGCACGTCTGGAGCCTGTGCTCCGCAACAGGAGAGGCCAAAACAGTGGGAGGCCCGCGTACTGCAAAACAAAAACAAAAACAAAATCCCATTAAATTGAAAAAACAGATGAGTCATATTTTCTTACTACATTTCAAAGGACAAGGAATTTAATAAAAAGTACAAATCAAATCTCTTAGAAAAGAATTTCTTATAAAAATCAGCTAAAAGCACAGACTCTGTAGAATTCAAGGAAAAATGAGCATATCATATTAAATTATGTGGGATAAAGGCAAAATCACCTTAGAGAAAATTCATGGCTCTATATTCTTTATTATTAAATAATAATAATGAAAGTTTTTAAGTAAACAGTCATCTATGAAACTAGAAAACAATAACAAAATGAACTAAAAAGTAGGTAGTTAAAGGACTTAATAAAGATAAAGGCAGAAAATAATGAATTGAAATCCACTCTGAAGATGTAACAGTCAACTCTTACTTGATAAACAATGGCATCAAAATATACAAAGCAAAAGGTACTACACATACATGAAGAAACTAAAAAACTAAATACTTACAGTGAAGGAATTGAACATCCATTACATTTGAGAGATTAGGACTAAGACACTGATAAAGATATCTTAAATAATGTTATTTATGGGTTATACAAAATGTCATAAACTATAGAGAATATATGTTATTTGTATATTATATTCCTCAAATTATTTGCAAACTATGCTATCATATTTTAAGCCCAAACAACCTCTAACAATTTGAAAAGTAGAATTTGTACAAGCAATATTCTCTAATCACAATAAGAAAAGTACACTGCTACCAAGAAATTAATAACAAAGTTATATATTTTTAAACCAAGGCATTCTACATAAGATCAGTAACTGAGCTGAATCTTTGACTCATTCCCAAAATTAACCATGCTCCAAACACATAAAAGTGGTAAACAAAATCAGAGTGACAGTAAACTTCTTAGGAGCAATTGTAAGTGCAGGAAGATAATGAAGTAGTGCCTTTTGTGGTAAGATTAAAAAAAAAAAAAGGTCAAGTTAGGTTTTTATATACTCTGTATACTAGTTTTCTATTGTTGCCATAACACGTTGCCACAACAAGTTGCCACAAACTTTGAGTCTTAAACCAATACAGATTTATTATTTTGGCTCGTGATGCCCTTCCTGCATCTTTAAAGCCAGCAATATTGCACCTCTTTAACCTTTCTGTCATAGTTACTTCTTCGTTTAACCACATTGTAAGGACTCGTTTGATTAGATTGAGTCCACCTGGATAATCCAGGACACTTTTCTTATCTCAAGATCTTGAGCCTTAATCACATCTGCAAAGTCCGTTTTTCCACATAATATATTCATACATTTCAGGGATTGGGACATTGACATCTTTGGAAAGCCATTATGCTGACCACCACACATGTTGCCAAACTATCATATAAGTATAAAGAAAATAAAAAAAATAGAAGAAAACTATTAATAACATAGGATTCTAAATTGACGGTATTTGTCTCCTTTTAATACTTTCTGTCTTGGCATTTCTTGCTGCTACTGAAAAGTTTACTGTCAAGAGGGAAGTAGAAACAACAAGGTCCTACCGTATAGCACAGGGAACTATATTCAATATCCTGTGATAAACCATAGTAGAAAAGAATATGAAAAAGAATGTATATATGTATAACTGAGTCACTTTTCTGTACATCAGTAATTAACACAACATTGTAATTCAGTTATACTTCAATAAAAATTAAATTAAATAAAAAAGAGGGAAGTAGAACCTGGAAAGGAGGGTATATGCAATGCTATACGAAAACATGTTGGTCATTCAAAAAAGTCTTGACTGAACTAATAATTATTATGATAATAACCATCATAATGAAAATTTGGAAGCTTAAACACAGTGACACTAACTGTGATAATAATATTAAAGAAGAAAAAATTTGTAGAAAAAGTTAGTGTTCTAAAGTTCTGGTTGTCTGCAATATGTTAAATCCTATCTTCCTCCACTAGATGGTAGTCGAGGTAATAATCATTAGCCCCTTACTTCTCTGATCATAAGGTAATATAAAATCAGCCAAGCAAAGATAAAGTCATCTAATATAACAGCATGGATGGAGCTGGATTAATTAGGAGATGGGGAACTGAAGGGTGTTAAAAATAAACTGAAGTCTATTTAAAACTTTAAGAGTTTATTGGAGCAAAACTCTATTCAAATGGGGCAGCACCAAGTGGGAAGTTGGTTTGGAGCATTCCGCTGACAGGAGCTATAGGGGAAAGAGTATAGAGAAGGTGTGGAAGCAGACAGAGGAAATTATTTGATTGACTGCGGCTTAAAGCCTAAGTGGCTGTTTGTGATTGGTCGTCCTTAGCGTTTAGATTTCTTCTGGAACCTTGAGGCATTTACAGCCTTAGATTTTGGTTTGCTTACAAAGACCTCCATAGGATTAGAGCCACCTCAGTCTAATAGCCTCCTTGTTTAATTAATTTAACAGGGAACATCAGAAGAGATCGCTGGGGTGGCCACGGGACTCCTGCTTGGATGGTCCTCTAAGGTAGGAGCTGGCAAACTTTTTCTTTAAAGGGCCAGGTTGTAAATATTATCCACACTGTCCATACTGTCTCGGGCACAACTATTCATTCTGTTGCTGTAGCACTAAAGCAACTAGAGACCAGGTGCCAGTGTATTATCTAAATGTGTTTTTCAGACCCTAATACTGTTGCAGGAAGGGGGACCCCTTCCAGGGCCCAAAGTGGGCTCTTGTTTAAAACTCAGAAATGAATTGTCTGAGGAGACACACGTGCTGACAAAACAAGAGACCTTATTGGGAAGGGGCACCTGGGTAGAGAGCAGGAGGGTAAGGGAACCCAGAAGAACTACTCTGCCTCATGGCTCACAGTCTTAGGTTTTGTGGTAATGGGGTTAGTTTCTGGGTTTCTCTGGCCAATCATTCTGACTCAAGATCCTTCCTGGTGGCATACTCATCACTCAGCCAAGATGGATTTCAGCAAGAATGATTCTGGGAGGTCGTTAGGACATATGGACTGGCATCTCCTCTCTCCTTTTGACCTTTCCCAAATTCTTCCGGTTGGTGGTAGCTTGTTAGTTCTGCGTTCCTTACCAAGACCTCCTGTTGTAAGTTAACTCATGCAGGTAGTTACTATCGGGCCTGGCCAGGGTGAGAGGTTTTGGTCAGTGGTTCCCCTAACAATGCTAAAAGTGCAAATGAACGTAATTGTTCCATATGTACAGTTGAAGAGTAGGGAGGACTCTCTAGGCTACATACCTATATACATAAAAGCAAGAACAACTTGATATCACAACCTAACGAAAAGAAAATTAAACAAATCTACAGTACAGCCCTATATATCACTGTAAATGCAAAACAAAACAAAGCTTTCCTAAATAAAATGCTAACAAAGTGTTTTAAGTGTATTATGAGAAAAATACTCAGTGACCAAGTAAGTCATTTCTAGAATACAAGAATGGGAAATATGGCAATATAATTTATCTCTGCTAAGAGGATGAGAATCATATAATTTTGTTGTTAAGCGCTAAAAGGCATTATGTTAATAGTTAACTATGCCAAGCATTTTTTAAAGTTTGGTAAAACCTTCTTACTAAACTAGAAAAGGAAGGAAAGGATCCTTGTTTAACATAATAAAACTGTCTCGACCCAATATACCCCATGAGAGACACACTGAATTAAATCCCTTTAATGTCAGGGAGAAAACAGATGGCTCAGGACAATATTTAACACTGTCCTTGAAGTTACAATCAATCCAACTAGAGGAGGACAATAATGACACATACATTTTGAAAAGAAGGAAATAAGTTTATTTTTTTAGTTAATATAACTATTTGTCATAAAAACCCCAAGAAAAGCAATTAAAAAGTATTAATATTATTAAAAGGGATCATTATAAAATAAACATCTAAAATTCAATAGCTTTTTTACCTATCAACAAAAGCAAGCTGGAAGATACATTTGAAAGATTGCATTTTATTAAAAAAATTATTTATTTTATTTATTTTTGGTTGTGTTGGGTCTCTGTTGCTGTGCACGGGCTTTCTCTGGTGTGGTGAGCAGTGGCTACTCTTCTGTGCTGTGTGTAGGCTTTCTCTGGTTGCGGTGCACGGGCTTCCCATTGCGGTGGCTTCTCTTGTTGCAGAGCACGGGCTCTAGGCGCACAGGCTTTAGTAGTTGTGGCTTCAGGGCTCTAGAGTGCAGGCTCAGTCATTGTGGCGCACGGGCTTAGTTGCTCCGCCACATGTGGGATCTTCCTGGACCAGGGCTCGAACCCGTGTCCCCTCATTGGCAGGTGTATTCTTAACCACTGCGCCACCAGGGAAGCCCCGAAAGTTTGCATTTTAAAAGCAGCAAAACGACATAGCACTTAGGAACAAACATTTTTAAAAGATAAAAATATATGGAACATACATAAAGAAAACTAAAACATTAAATATTTCACAAAATTCAAGTAATCAAAAAGTCATTAAAAAGTCATCAAGTCATATGTCTGTTTGTTATCTTATGTTCTAATTTTCTGTACATTTGAAGCACATCATTAAAAAATCTCTTGCTGTATAGCTAGCTAGCTAGGCAAAGACTGGGCAAAACTGTACCTCTATAGAACACTTAATAACATAGAAATAGTATGGAAAAATATAGTAATATCTCCTTTATTACTTATATAATCAGGAAAAAAACCCAATAAATTTTCATTAGAAAATGTGTTAATGAAAAAAAGGTGATTTAGTCAGCCAGTAGTATTGGATCAATTGCTTGACTATTTTCAAAAAGTCAATTTAAAAATTTCACTTTATATCTCACTTTAAGATAAATTGTATATTCAACAAATTATAAAATCTAGGGAGTGAAACTATAATGAAAGTTTTGAAAATATGTAAATACTTATCAGAAAGGAAAGGACTGTATAAGCTTGAAGATGACAAAATAATCACAGAAAAAAAAAGAACAAATTTGACTATGTAAAATATTTTAGCTATAACATAACAAAAATAAAAACTGGAAAATCCATGCAGTACACATAACAAAGGATTAATGACTTTGTTATATAAAGAAATTATACAATTGTTAATTAACTGTATAATTAATTAACTGCTTAACCCTTTATTAAAGGATTAATTAATTAACTGATTAATCCTGCTTAATCCTTTATTAAAGGCAACAAGTAGAAAATTCACAAAAATTGAGTCAACTAATAAATATATGAAAATGATCAACTCATTTTCAATTAAGCAAATGAAAATTTAAATAGTAAAAATATAGTTTATTAAATTATCAAAGATCTCAAATACTACTATACTGTGTCAGCAATTGTATAATGAAGTTCATAATATCAATCATTTGAGAAAGACACATAAATTAGATATTTTCAGTTAGAAAGCTATTTGGATGTACAAATACAGAGTTTTAAGACTATTCAAACCTTAGAGCCAATAAATCCACTTTTGAGACGTAGCTGAGGCAGTACTCCTGAATGCAGAAAACACATAAAAAAAATATATGTTTATTTCAGAGTTAGTTACAAAACACTAGAAGGAGCCCAAATATCAACTAAAATCACAGTACCAGACAATCTGGCAGGACTTGAAATGTAGGCCTGATTTTTAAAAAGAAAAAAAAAGTTGAAATTATGTATCAAAACACAGTGTTGCCTCTTATCTAAATTCCAGTGTAGTAAAGAAGCATGTAATGACAGTGATTTATGCTGCAGTGATAGCAAATAGACATAGCAAATAAAAAAGGGGGACTTAATTACTCTTGTATTCCCCATCTTAATCCTGGAAGAATTGGTGGAAAGAGAAATTTAATTGATGCGTGACAGACCCCCAAATTGTCACATTTAAGAGTTAAATTTTGATTTGTATTTAAAAAGTTGGATTTCTGCAATTCAATTATGTAACCCAGAAGGTTTGGTGTTAATGGAATTTTTATTAAGATAGCCATACATTGCAGCCAGAATTTCTTTCTTTATGATATATTTCAAATATCCAGAAAAGGAGAGAGAGTAATATTACAAACATATAAACTCAGCACCTGGAATGAATAAACATATTTTGACACATTTTCTACTGATATTTTTAAAAGAAAATATTATAGGCACAGTTGGAATCCCATAATATTCTTCAATTTCGTTCCCCCTCCCCAGAGTCAACTACTATCCTGATGTTGTTTTCTTTCCAAACATGTTGTGATACTTTCCTATATATCTAGTATATCATATAACCATGAACTTTGAAAAGATTTTTAGATTTGGCTAATTAAGTTCCACAAAATAGGGTTTTAGAGGTCTTATTTAAATTATGTTGAATTTATTACTTACTTGGAGAAAAGCTAGCATTTTTCCATTTTTAATCTTTCCATTCATAGACATGTTCTACTTATTCATTAATCTGTCTCCTTTTATGTACTTTAAAATAATTTGGTGTTCTTTTATAATTTTCACCATAATAATAATAGATATTTTTATTACATTTAGTGTTAGGTCACTTTTGGGTTTCCTCTTACTGGCTCACGGTATAATTTTAATGTTTTCATAATTGGTCTTGTAAACAGTTACCTGGCTGATCTTTCTCACTAGTTTAACTGGTTTGTCTGTAGATCCTCTTAGATTTTGTCTTACTAGAAGTTATACCACATTTCTTTTTCTTCTATTTCACTGCTCAAAACCTCCAGTAAAACAGTGAATAGAAGAGGTAAAAATAGGTACATTAGTGAGAATTCAAGTTCAACAGCTATTACAGTGATTTTTTTTTTTTTTTAAATCAGTGGTTTGAATAAAATAGAGTACTTCCCAGGACTGGTAAAGTGACTCCATGGTGTCAGAGACCAAAGTGGCTGTATCTGGTTGCTCTGCCATTTTTAGGATGTTGTCCTCATCCACATGTTCCAGGATGATTCATAGCTGTGTGTCCAGCTGAGTAGGCAAGAAAGCCGAGGTGTTAAAAATGGGATGTGCTCCCTTCCTTTAAAGATGCATCCTAAAATTTATACACATTGCTTCCAAAACACTTCCAAAATGACAAAGTTATATCCAATTATCAGAGAGGCTGGGCCGTATAGGCAGCTATGGGCCCACTTTAAAAATCAGTGTTATATCACTGCAGAAGGAGAGAACAGATATTGGAAGCATCCTTGTTCTGTGGGTTTCAAAGAGACTGCTTCTAATATTTTACCTTCTTAATTATGTTTGAAGACATTATCTCCTACAACTAGTTATTTTAGTCTTCTTATCATGAGTAAATGCTCTGCTGTATCTGTTGAGATATCACATTTTTTACAACTTGCTAATGTGGGATACTTCATTAATAAATATAATGTTAATTATTACTTGCATTCCTACAATACACCATACTTAGCCAAAGTGAATTATTTAAAAATATTCCTCAATTTGATTTGCAAGCATTTTGTTTATGATTTAGCTTCCATTTTGTATTAATCTTTAATTTTATTTTTGTGTATTGCCCATATCTGGTTTTGGTGTCAAGCTAATACTAATATCAAACTAGGTTGGATAGCTTTGTCTCTTTTAATTTGTTTTCTGAAACTCTATGAGATAAGCATTACAGGTTCCTTGAAAGTTTAACAAAATTCATAGAAAAATTTCAGCTTGGTTCCTTTGGACCTAGGTGGTAGGAGGTGAGGACTTTTTTTTACCAATTCAATTTCTTGTTTTCTGTTGTTCCTTAAGAAAAATTGGAATTTATATTTTTTTCTAAAACATTCTCTATTTATTTTAGATTTTAAAATTTATTGGGCGTAAAGTTGTTCTAGTATTTCCGTATGCTTTTCTTCAATTCTATAAAACCTGTTTATGCTGCTTTTTCATTCTGTGCAATTTATTTGTACCTTCTCTCTTTTTTTTTGATCAATTTTGTCAGTATTTTTCTATTTTATTATTGTTTTAAGAAACCAATGATTTGTTTTTATTGCTAATTTATGTTGTTTGTTTTTTGCATAATTAATTTCTGGTTGTTTCTATTATTTCCACTTTTTATTTGGAAAGAAGGGAAATGTAATTGTAGTCTAGCTTCTTGAAATAAACACAACTCAATCTTCCTTATTTTCTAAAATATCTATTTAACATGATAAATTACCCTCCAGGTACATCACGCAAGTATAATACAGGGTGATTTTATTGTTGTTTGTTTCTAAATATTTATAAGGTAAATTATAATAAGATGTTTAGCTTATGAATTATTTAGAAGTATATTTTTTGGTTTGTTTTCAATCATAAGCTTTTGGATATCTCTTTATATTTGACTTGTAATTACATTGCATTAAAATTAGGCCAGGGCTTCCCTGGTGGCGCAGTGGTTGAGAGTCCACCTGCCGATGCAGGGGATGCGGGTTCGTGACCAGGGCCGGGAAGATCCCACATGCAGCGGAGCGGCTAGGCCCGTGAGCCATGGCTGCTGAGCCTGCGCGTCCGGAGCCTGCGCTCCGCAGCGGGAGAAGCCACAACAGTGAGAGGCCCGCGTAACACAAAAAAACAAAACAAAACAAACAAACAAACAAAAAAGATTAGGCCATGCGATTCATATGGTATCATGTCTGTGGAAGTTACTGAGGCTTTTTAGTAGCCTAATATATTGCCAATATTTGTACTTTTTAATGTGCATTTGAATAGAGTGTACCTTCTTTTAGGGGGCAGTATCTATATACGTCTACCAGCTTGAAATTTTAATACTTTAAAATTCTTCTATACTTAAATTTTTTTAGATTTCTGTTATCTAACAGTTTCTTAGATAGGAGTGTCAAAAATATCCTCTGTAATAGTGAAGAATCTTAGCAGACTTCTCAAGGTCAACATCATTTGTGACTAAACATATCATGTATCTCCTGATATGCACTGAGAAGAACACAAGATCATTTCTGTGGTGTTCTTGCCAAAAATGTATAACCTCAATCTAATCATGAGAAAACATCAGACAAACCCAAATTGAGAGATATTCTACATATCAGTATTCTTCAAAAATGTCAAGCTAATGAAAGACAAAGAAAGACTGAAGAACTATCTTAGACTGGAGGAGACCAAGACAGAAAACTGAACATACCATGGGATCTTTGATTGGATCCTGGACCAGAAAATGGACATTAGTGGAATAACTGAAAAAATTTGAATAAGATCTATATATTAGTTAATAGTATTTATCATTGCTAATTACCAGTTTGATCATCGTACTATGGTTAGGTAATGTGTAAACATTTGACGAAAACAGAGTATGTGGGAACTCTGTGAAATATTTTTGCAACTTTTTTAAAATCTAGGATTACTTCAACATAAAAAGTTTACAATCTTTTCACTACAATTATGGATTTTTGCTTCTTACCTCATGACTACTTAGGGCTTTTCTTTATGTATCTTCAGATAGTATTGTTAACTAAATACAGAATATTGACATATCTTTTAGGTGGATAATCACTGCATATGTCTGTTTATTTTTATTCTATTCTGATCTATATAGTCAGGATGCCATCAGGAAGGAAAAATCACACTATACAGAAAATTTTTTGCACAAATGTTGGAGGGTTGAAAGAATTTGAGGTCACTCAGAGATAATAACTGTGAGAAGCAGTTACTATCTCTAGAAATGAGGATGTGAAAGGGAAGGAGTGGACTTCTTAGAACCTATAAGCTCAGAGAAGCTGCCCTGTGGAAATGTTGCTCAGACTGCTAATAAAGAGGCAGGACAAGACTGGTTCTGGGAGTTCCCAAAGGAGCTGGAAACTGAAGCTGACCCTGATGGAGCAACAATGAGAGGAAAGAATAGCAAGTTCCTTATCCTTTTCACTCTCTCTAGTGCCACCTATTGACAGAATTTAATGGAAACCAACTGGGAAAACATCTGGGAAATGTAGTTTGCTGAATCCCAGTACTAGCATCACAGAGCAAAGTGTACAAGAGCAGATTTGGAATTAAGAGACAATAGGCAAATACAGTACTTGATAAACCCGTTAATGCTTTCCTTCAAATCTGGATTTCCCAATTTAAAATTATAACAACATCTTTCTTTTAATACTTGCCAGATATACCTTTATCTTTGTTTAGGAATTTTTTTTTATACCATCCAAATACATTTCTCTTTTAGTAGGGAAGTTTGTTTTATTAACATTTAATGTTATTGCTGATATATGTTCAATAATTTTTTTTTTTTTTCGGTACGCGGGCCTCTCACTGTTGTGGCCTCTCCCGTTGCAGAGCACAAGCTCCGGACATGCAGGCTCAGTGGCCATGGCTCACGGGCCCAGCCACTCCGCGGCATGTGGGATCTTCCCGGACCGGGGTGCGAACCCGTGTCCCCTGCATCGGCGGGCGGACTCTCAACCACTGTGCCACCAGGGAAGCCCTGTTCAATAATTTTTAACTTTACTTTCTGTCTTTTTATTTACCATATCTTTTATTAAATCCAACTTATATTTTTCTTCCTGCCTCCTATTAGATTTATCAAATTCTATTTATTCTTTAAATTTCCCTTCCTTGTCTGAAAAGTTTACCTTCTATTTCTATTATTTTAGTGCTCATCTTCCCCTCTTCTAAAATATATACTTATTCTAAGCCTACTAGAGACCTAAGTAGTCCATAGGTCTATCCATCTCTTAAATTATACAAGAAACTTAGACTATTTTAGCTCCATATACTTCCTCCCATTGTCCATGTGATTGCTATTTTCTCCTTTTAAAATAATTTCTCAAATTAATCTTTAATTATTACAAATTTATATGTTTACAAATTTCTTTGATTATAATTTCTTCATACATGACATGTTTTTGTTCTAGATATGATTTCTGTCTTGTAATTGTTCTTTCTGCAAGAATATGTGTATTACACATATTGATTCTATGTGAAAATGTATTTATTTCATACTTAATCCTGGATGACAATTTATCAGAGTTACAAATTCTAAGATGAAAAAGTTGTTTTATTTTTCTTAGTACCTTGATGTGCTAACATTTTGCATTAATTGGTCTAGGTATATATTTTGTTTTTATTTTTCCTGCTCAGGACTCATTGGGCTTCAAAGCCCCCAAAGACTCATTTTTTATCACCTCTAGAGAATTACTGAATATTAGCTATTTGGATATTGCTATTCTATCTATTCTCCTTTTTTGTAATTCTTACTAGACATATATGCAAGTTTAACCTTCTGTCTGCTATGTTTCAACTTCTATTTCATACTTCCCATATTTGACTTACATTTGTTATATTCTCGGTGATTTTTCTCCTATCTCCTATCTTCTTATTCACTAAGCTTTTTTTCACCTGTATTTAACTTGCTGTTTAACTTTTTAATTTCAATTACTATATTTTTAGTTTCCAGAATTTCTACTTGGCTGATTGTTAAGATTACCTATTTCAAATAAAGGGTCATAACTACAAATATTAAAAGATAATAAGGAAATATTATGAACAACTCTTCCTATAAATTTTACAACATAGATCAAATGGACAGATTATTTTAAAGACACAAATTGCCAAAGCTCACTCAAGAAGAAATGGAAAAACTAAAGATTATTATATCTATTAAATTTATAGTTACAAATCTTCTAATCAAGAAAACTCCATGCTCAGATGCCTCCACTGACAAATTCTACCAAACAAGTAAGAAATAAATAATATCAGTTCTACACAAACTCTTCCATTATATGGAAAAAGAGAGAAGATATACTGACTTATGAGGCCAGCCAAGTCATATAAATAGATTAGAAAAAAAAATGCAAACTAATGTTCTTCATGAACCTAGATACAAATATCCTCAACAAAATACTAGCAAATTAAATCTAGCAATGAACAAAAAGGACAAAATATCATGACCAAATGAGACATCCCAGAAGTGCAAATCTGGTTAAACATTGTAAATCAATCATTGTAATTCACCATATCAATAGACTACAAATTTTTAAAAGATATTAACATCTCAATAGATGGGGCAAAAGAAATCATTAAAATTCAACCACCAAAGTGATTCGGCACAGCAACAACAATAAACTCTTGCCAAACTCAAAATTGAAGAGAATTTCCTTATTTCCTTAATCTGATAAAGGATATCTACAAAAAATCTACACAAATGTCATATGTACTAGTGAAACAATGAATGACTTCCCCCTAAGATCAGAAATAAAGTGAGAATATTCTACTTTCATCCCTCCTATTCAAAACCATATAGATGATCAGAGCTGACATTACAAATTACTGATGAGGATGCAGAATAAGTAGAATCCCTTTTATGTTGCTGGTGGGAATGCAAATTATTACAGCCTCTTTGGAAGATGTTTGGAAATTTCTTATGAAGTTAAGCATACGCTTATCATATGACCCAACAGCCCAATGCCTAGGTATTTATCTACGTGAAATGGCAATTTATGTTCACACCAAAATCTATACATAAATATTTATAACATCTTTATTCATAATTGCTAAACCTGGGAACAATTCCTATGTCCCTCAACTAGAGAATGGACAAAAATAATGTGGCATCTCTATAAAATGGAATAATATTTAGTAATAAAAAGGAATGAACTCCTGTTCTGATATATGCAACAACATGGATGAATCTCAGATTCATCATGTTAGGTGAAAGAAGCTACATTCAAAAGGCTCTACAGGGCTTCCCTGGTGGCGCAGTGGTTGAGAGTCCGCCTGCCGATGCAGGGGACACGGGTTTGTGCCCCGGTCCGGGAAGATCCCACATGCCGTGTAGTGGCTGGGCCCATGGGACAGAAAATGGATCAGTTGTTATCAGAGCCTGGGGTTGGGAGGGAGGATTGGCTATAAAGGAGGGCATGGAAAATATTTGGAGGCAAAGGAGCTGTTTTATGTCTTGTTTATAGTGGTGCTGGTTGCACATATGTGCATGTTTGCCAAAACAAAAATGCTCACTCTTCTTTCATACTGTCTTACCCAAGCTTTATGTTTTTCTTCTTTCTGTTGTGTCTTTTACATTTTTGACATATTTATATTAAAATCTCTTCATGTTGTTTATGATTTCTACCTCGAGATATTTTATTTCAGCAATGGCTCAACATTTTTCTTAATAATTTAACCTGTGGTTCTACCTCCTAATGTAGTCAATGTGAATTTGGACCCCAGAGTTATTCAAAGCACAGATTGGGATTGTATATTCTAGCTCTTGACTTTTCCTACCTATGGCACTAAAAAATGCTAGTTTCTTATTGCTTCCAAGCCAGCAGATAGTTTGTTCCTATTCTCAGTTTCCTGAACATAGCAACTCTCTAGCTCAGTTTCAGCATCCCGATTTGCACAGATTTAATTTCTTATCACATGTCCACATAGATATTAAAACCCAGGCATCAGGGTCCTGAGATTCCCCCACGAGACATTCAACTTCAGTAACAGCTCACTATGCTGCCTAATTTCAGTCTTTGTTTCTGGCAGCTAAGTTTTCCATTTCTTGGATTCACATTCAAATATGCTTTTAAATTATTTTTTTTCCCCTAACATACTCTGTGCTTGGATCCAGAAAGTGATTGGGTGGAATTTTGCATCACTTAAGGCTGCCATCTTGACTGAAAGTCTCTCAGCAATATTCCCTAACTTACAATTCTGACATCACTTGTTTTTTTTTTTATATATATATACACAAAAAGTGAGTTGGAACATTAAGTTAATTGTGCATTTTGGAAAAGAAATGTTCACCTTGATTTTAGATATTTTATCTTTTAACTACCTGTTATATGACCTGAATTTTCTACTAAATATTTCATGTTTTAGTAAAAGTTTTGTTGTTGTTTACATAGTGAGCATATATTATCTTTAATATATTAGTAATTCATTTAGGTAGATTCATGATTAAACCAATTAGGCGGCACTGATTTAATCAACAAACAGCTCAGACTTCCTTGTAACACAGCCTCAGAGTTCGAGAAAACCTGAAAGTTGAGATGTATGAAGTATCCATATAATGAATACATTCTTATTTCTTTCAGAGAATTCAGATTTGTAAATAAAATTATCCAATTTTAAATAGAAAGTAGTTTAAAAGAGTAGTTCTAGCCCATTTGTTTTTTCTGTTTTAAGAAAAATATATTTCTGAAATAATTTATAAAGCTGCCAAAGGATAGATAAGTTAATAATACTGTGTAATGGATCACTAGATTTAGAACATCTAACTGGAAAAGCTGGAAATGAGAAGTTTAAAGTTCAAGGAGGTCTGAAATCTAACAAGCTTAATCAAAGGAAAAGATGTGAAATGTTCACAAAAAGGAGTCTGCAAAGCCACACACACAGAAAGACTCTGCCAGTGTGGGAAAAGAATGGCAACTTTTTCCTATTAAGAAAAAATAAAAATAGGTCACATTGTTGACCTTGGCCATCCTCTGGCATAGTCATGTCACAGTCATAACACAGAGCATCACATAAATGACCAAGGGGCTCACAACATGTGAGAACAATTTCTGAAAAGGGGGTAGGGAAATCAATTCATACTAATTTTAACTTCCTCTTGTTTCTGCAAAGCCTCATCTTGATTTCTTGGTGAACTTTAACACTCTCAGACTCCTTGACCCAGTTCAGTTTTCATACAGTTCCCTTTAGACTACAAAAGAGATCACTGGACCATAGACAGTGCAACAGATAAACACGACCTATCTTGTACTAAAAATGAGTATGTCATACTGAGCTGAAAGAAGAGAATTAGACAGGTAAACGTGGTCCAGATGATAGGACCAGATCACAGGCAGAAGTGCATTCAGATTTACCTTTCAAAATGGCACAGCAATTTTTATATACTCATCATCAAAAACTTCATTAGAAGACAGCTCTAAGTCTAAAATTAAACTTCCCTCCAATGTCACTGTCCAGTGTTGCTCACACATCAACCAACCATTCAATCAAAGAAAAACACTCATTATATATAAACTTTTATCCATATTTTATTGAGCACTATTATGAAGATAAGAGATGTCTGAGAATAGCTTACATTTCAATACTACTTTGTTATTTATAAAATACTTTGCTGTTAGCATGGGAAAAGGGTCACAATATCTAATACCTTCCTCTCATTTTCTGATTATAACAAATACACAAACACACGCACACACACACACACGACAAATTAAACAAAAGAGAAGTTGAGAACACAAACCATATGTTAAGTGTATGAAGAGGGGAGAGTTGGAAAGAGGAATTTTATGAATTTTCCTGTCCATAGGGATGGATGGAAAAAAATATATGCTTGAATATCCCTAAATCCACTCCCTTAAACAGAATGATACAGATCACTTCCAAAAAGACGTTAATCTACTCCTATTCTCAGGCTCTAACATATAGATTCAGAGTCTGTATTTACCAGTAAACTGGTGAGCATTTGTCAACTGCAAGAAGCATACCTTCTGAGTTTGACAAATTTCACCCATGCCTCTGTTTACACAACCATTTAGGTACTAAAGTTTTTAAATACTCACCATGGTTCTGTATTTTGATTGTAGCGGTAATTACATGACTATATGCATTTGCCAAACATAGAACTACTCTTTTTAAAAAGGGTGAATTTTAATCTATGTAAATTATATCTCAGCAAAAAAAAAAAAGTTAAAATATGTACAATATGATACAAAGTGATGGGAGGTCGGGGTGCTGTTTTGTAGAACTTGGATATACTTACCTAAGAAGAAGGAAACATTGCAAGTAAGTGTCATGCCGGATTGAGGCTAGCAGGCCCACAAAGTCTACAGGAAGCAGACTTTATTTATTCCATAGCATTTACCAAAGTAGCATCCAGAGATGGTGAATAGACATAAATATAACATTTTCCTTGAAAATAACTTTAACAAATTTTTTAAAAGAATGATTAACGAGCTTCTTCTTTTAAATTGAAGTATAGTTGATTTACAATGTTGTGTTAATTTCTGCTGTACAGCAAAGTGATTCGGTTATACATACATACATTCTTTTTTTAATATTCTTTTCTATTATGGTTTATCATAGGATATTGAAGATAGTTTCCTGTGCTATACAACAGGACCTTGTTGTTTATCCATTCTATATATAATAACTTACATCTGCTAACCCCAACCTCCCACTCCATCCCTTCCTCAGTCCTCTCCCCCTTGGCAACCACAAGTCTGTTCTCTATGTCTGTGAGTCTGTTTCTGATTCATAGATAAGTTCATTTGTGTCATATTTTAAATTCCACACATAAGTGATATCATATGGTATTTGTCTTTCTCTTTCTGACTTACTTCATTTAGTATGGTAATCTGTAGTTGCATCCATGTTGCTGCAAATGCCATTATGTCGTTCTTTTTTATGGCTGAGTAGTATTCCATTGTATATATGTACCACATCTTCTTTATCTGTTCATCTGTCAATGGACATTTAGGTTGTTTCCATGTCTTGGCTATTGTGAATAGTGTTGCCATGAACATAGGGGTGCATGTAACTTTTTGAATTATAGTGTTGTTGGATATATGCCCAGGAATGGGATTGCTGGATCATATGGTTCTATTTTTGAGTTTTCTGAGGAACCTTCATACTGTTTTCCATAGTAGCTGTATCAACTCACATTCCCACCAACAGCGTAGGAGGGTTCCCTTTTCTCCACACCCTCCCCAACCTTTTGTTATTTGTGGAGTTTTTAATGATGGCCATTCTGACCGGTGTGAGGTGGTACCTTGTTGTAGTTTTTAACAAGCTTCTTTGGTACAGGACTTCTCCAGGTGCTTCATAGTGCATTTCCAAAAGTGGGAAGTAGCACATTGTATTTCCCAAATTTATTTGACCGTTGAACACTTTTCTCCTAACACATAATATGAAATTTTCTGGCAATCTAATGGCAACCAGAGATTAATCTGATCCTCCAGAATGGTTAAGGCCCCGAAATTAAAACTGCTGTGCAGCACACAGCAGAGACCATATGGTCTAGAGACCATAAAATACTGACTTTCGAATCATGGACATATCTAGGTGCAAATTTTCTCAGAGCTAAAATATACAGTTAAGAGGACTAAAGATATAGCTGTGTGTAGACATGTAGCGCCTGTCTAGATGTCCCTGAGTGCAAGGATAGATAAACAAATACATATATAAATACATGTTACATTAAAACACATAAATATGTAATATAAATATGTAAAAAAATCTGAAAGTTAAGAAAAAAACTTGGAATAAAAGCATATTGCTGAAACTGCTTCCTATGCAAAACATAAAAATACCATGTTAAACATTTATTTGGTGTAGCAAAAATATCTAAAAGATAAGTTCTATGAAGCAGAAGCAGGGAGTCATGAGAGGGCCATATTAAGAGAGGGAACAGGACAAAGAAATGAAGCTGGCTACAAAATAGTCAAAGAAACAAGTAACTTTTAAAAGTAACAACAGAATAAAAATTAATAATTGCACCTGGAGAACCCAAAATTGTCATTAGAGAAAACCAAACCAGTAAAATGAGGACAAACTCAAAAGGTTCTCCTAGCGTTAGAAGAAATGGATAATGAGAATACAATCCAAATGCATTGGCGTAGCTTCCAAAATTCATTACAAGCTGGCCTCTGCCTGACTCTTCATTTTATCACCATCTCAACCCTTCACTTAGCACAACCCACACTTTAGCCTTAAGTAATTACTTACAACTCCTTGAATATGATGCTACTCTTTCATTACTCTAATTTAAAAGCATCAACTATGGAGTGAAAATGCCAACTCGAATTTCAATTCTTCCAATAACTAGCCTTACGATCTTGAAAAATTACTTTACTTTTCTATGCCTCAGGTACTCCAACTGTAAAATAGGGATCATTCCTCAGCTTTTAATGTTTTTCCTCCTCTTTTCAAAATACCTAAATCCTACTCTCTCTTTAAATCTCATCTCAGGGTTTACTGTCATTCCCTGGTCTTCTAGTCTACATTAGACATCTTAAAAGCATCTGTTTTTTTAAAACAAGGTCTGTGTCTTTTTTATTTTATCTTCTAGCATCTATGAGAGTTTACATTAAAAAACTCCAATAAATATTGATTCAAAGTGCAAATATATGAATAAATGATAGGGTTAATGAAAACAGCTGAACAATGCTAAATTTCATTCAAAGAATAAGATATTAATTAGTCTAGCTTAAGACGGTAAGAATTACTAGCTAAATAGAAGTTTATGAAGAGAAGATACTGGGTGTCCTGTAAAAGCATGTTTTTAATCAAAAGCTAATGGTCTTAGAGTTGTTCAGTAATTTCTAGGTTTGGATAGAAATTGTACTAGAAATCCCCTATATGCCATTGCAACTCTTAAATTTTGGGAGCCTCTGGTTTTTAACAGATGTAGTTTTATGGAGAAAATGAAATTTGAAATGAGCTTTAAAGAATGTGTTGCATTTGACTAGTAAAAAGAGAAAGGGCATTCCATATTAGGGAATAACATGTACCAAGGCAGGAATATTTCAGTGTCTTACAGTGAAAGGGAAATGAATCAGTAAAGTTAAATACAAGAAATAATGAAAATTCCATAAGCTGCTAACAGAATTCACTACTGTTTATTTTCGATCACACTATACTTTGACTACCTGGAGAGGAATCATAGCGTGAGAATTAAATTCATGTTCTCTGAAGCCAGTCTGCCTGCTTTCTGATCTCATTTCTGACACATAAATACTCTTGGATAAAGTTTTAAGACTCTCAGTTCCTCGATTTACTCATCTATAAAAAGGCTTCAGTACAATAAAAGTACTGCCCTCACAAAGTGGTTCTAGTGGTTAAATAATTTAATACATGCAAGTCACTAAGTGACTAGCACCTTTAAATGCTCAATAAATATTATCATTTAATTTAAGACACCAGACATTCCCATGAAGGTTAGATATACGTCTTTCAACATTTAGAATAATTAAACTCAGTCTTTTCTAACTCGGAATTATGGTGACTCACTGCCACTTTAAGATAGGTTCCAGTACTAACAACACAATCCTACTTAGGGTACCATGTTACTTAACATCATGAAGGTCAAAGGAGACTAATTCCTCTGAGAACACCCCATTCATTCTCATTGATGGCATTCAAAAATCCCAAATACAGTTGCATTAGAATGAGATTGTGTTAATCAATGGGTTATTCTTGAAAGCAATAAATCCCTAGAAAAAATTAGAAGGAAGGAAGGAAGGAAGGGAGGGAGGGAGGGAGGGATGCAAGGAAGGGTGGATGAGGAAAAAGAAAACAAAAAGAAAGAGGAGGAGTTTACACTTTGTCCCTACTCAGCCTGGAAAAAAATGTAGCAGAAACTGTTTAAACACTCTAAAAACTTCTTTCTAAATCACACTGCACATGAGCCATTGGTTTTGTTTGTTGCCCTGCACCAGAGTCATTCAAAGAAGTTACTGAAATATTAATCTGATCTGTGATTTGGAAAATGTCTCTCAATAAAAATATTCAAAAGCCTGACTGCTTCTCAGCTCTCAGATGAATTAAGATTTAACTCTGACATGAATTGAACCTCTCTCTGGGGATGCTTCTCTTTACGGGGGCTGAGATCACAGAGTTCATCCTTCTGGCACTAGCAGCTCTTTGATTTTTGTCAGGGAGGCCTGCCACTAGAACGCAATGCATAGCAACGTGAGGGTTTGTCTCCCATGTTCCCTAATGAAAAGCTAGCCTGGAGAGTGGGGGTAGGTTGGAGGGTAAATTTCAAAGAGGGGAAAGGTCAGTTCTTGGTCAAAGTATGAAGAGCTTATGGAAGAAAGAAAACTTCGAAAATAAAGCATTAACATAAATTACTGAGCACAGGCTTTCAAGTTCTATAGAAAGAGATGAAGCAATGCTACCACGATAAAGGCTCCCCTTTTTAAAGGATGTGTCCATCTTTGTCCTCTTCTTATTGCTTCAGAAAATTATCAGAAATGTCGGTAGATGATTCTATTTGAGTTTCTTAAAGAAAACTTTACAGGCATTGAAATTTAAAGAGATCCCACCTCTTTAAATCAGAAAGGTGTTAAGGTCATGGTTAGCTTTCTGGGAAGAAAATAAAATCTAACTTTCCCAGGAGAACAGCCTTTATTAATTGAGGGGGAAATGGTTAAGCTGACATAACATAACATAAACTGCATCAGTTCAAAGACATAGGGACATGAGTCAGTGTCAATAATATGGTAAATTTAATAATCTATAAGTAAACTAGGTAATTATTTTCCCAAAGTATAGATTGGAGTGGGTGGGCTGTTTGAAGCAATAAAATAACTGGCCAGTTTTCTACTACTGTCCCACTAGGATGAGTGATAGAAGGACAGCAATACTCAAAAGGAACCAGAAACAAAAACTCAGCAGAAAGACTATGTATGGCAAATACTTCAGTTCTTTGCAGGCAAGAAGTCAAGAGTAGTGGCTTTTGGCTCAGGACCCCTTTCAAAGACCCCCCCAAAGACCATTTGTATATGGATTACATATTTCAATATTTGCTCTTTTAGAAATTAAACCTGAAAAAGGTTTATATATTCATTTTAAAATAATAACAATAAAGTTATTCTCTGTTAACATAAATAAAATGTATTTTTACCAAAAATCTCTGTTTTCCCAAACAAAGAAAATTATTGAGAAGAGTGACATTATCTTACACTTTTGCAAATCTCTTTTAATATCTGGCTTAATAAAGACAGCTGAATTTTCTCTGCTTCTGTATTCCATCTGTTGTGAAGTCTTAATTTTAATTAAAAATATCAAGAAAATCTGGTCTCACACAGAAACATAGTAGGAAAAGGAAGAAACTTTTTTTTTTTTTTTTTTTTTGAGGTACGCGGCCCTCTCACTGCCGTGGCCTCTCCCATTGCGGAGCACAGGCTCCGGACGCGCAGGCTCAGCGGCCATGGCTCACGGGCCCAGCCGCTCCGCGGCATGTGGGATCTTCCCAGACCGAGGCACGAACCCGTGTTGCCTGCATCGGCAGGCGGACTCTCAACCACTGCGCCACCAGGGAAGACCCGGAAGAAACATTTTAACAGCCTTTTCAGATAAATTTGGGTACTCTTCTCTGATACTACACTAATATCTGACAAGTGATAGCTTCTCAAAGGTTAGTTGCAGTATAGAATCTGAAACCACACCAATGGTCTTTCCATACTCTGTTACAGTGAAATGCATTGGTCAATAGGATATCTTGAATTGATCTTTCATCTATGCATGATTTGTAACATTATGTATTTGTCATTTGCAAAAAATAATAGTTTGCTGAGTTACATAGATGTTCTATTACAAAATATATTTTAAAAATCACATTCATTGGGCTTCCCTGGTGGCACAGTGGTTGAGAATCTGCCTGCTAATGCAGGAGACATGGGTTCGAGCCCTGGTCTGGGAGGATCCCACATGCTGCAGAGCAACTAGGCCCCCACAACTACTGAGCCTGCGCATCTGGAGCCTGTGCTCCTCAACAAGAGAGGCCGCGATAGTGAGAGGCCTACGCACCGCGATGAAGAGTGGCCCCCACTTGCCACAACTAGAGAAAGCCCTCAAACAGAAACGAAGACCCAACACAGCAAAAAAATAAATTAATAAATTAATAAACTCCTATCCCCAACATCTTCTTTAAAAAAAAATTCACATTCATTAATAACATCACTAATCTCAGCAAGAAAAACATTTTAACTATTGAGAAGCTCTCAAGCTCACGGTAGTGGATAGAGATTTTACAAAAACTTAATTTTTGCCTGAAAGCTTAAATTTTATTCTTGGTGATAAATACTGTAAGTGGTTTCCTTAAAGTGATTGTTTCACTCCATTCATTATCAAGAAAATATTATCAATCTACATAATCATAGTTCTTCTGTCAGTCATCCTTTCAAATAAAAATGTTTCATGGAAAAAAAGTGTCTAGTTCAGCTCACTTCTCAGATAATCACATAAGTTCTTTTGCCCAAGACAGTTACTGTGTTCCAGTATGCAGCAAAAATGTTTTATGCATACTTCCTGCCTTGTCACACAGTATTAAAAAGACATGTACTCAAGGGTCAAGATTTAATACAGTTATAAGTTTTATTTTTCATCAAGAACATTATCTGTGAAATTAGCTTTTTTAAAAAACTGTGAGTCCAGTTTGGTACTACTGACTGGATTCATGCTAAGGCACCAGCAGTTTTATCCACCACCTTTGCTTTTGCATCAACAGTGCAAATGCCAATACAGAGAAACAATGTCTTAATGTTATCATAAAATATTTTCTTTCATTATAGAAGTTTCAGGTATAGAGCATTGTAATTCGATATCCGTATACACTACACAATGATCACCAGCACAAGTCTAGTTGCCGTCCATCACCTTACAGCTGACCCCCTTCACGAATCTTGTCCACCCCCCTGACCCCCTCCTCTCTGGCAACCATTAAACTTGTTCTGTGTATCTATGAGTTTGTTTTTGTTTTATTTGCTTGTTTAGTTGGTTTTTTAGGTGCCACATATGGGTGAAATCATAAGATATTTGTCATTCTCTGCTGACTCATTTCACTTAGCATAATGACCATCAAGGTCCATGTATGTTGTCTCAAATGAAAGATTTCATTATTTTTTATGGCTGAGTAGTATTTGTGTGTGTGTGTGTGTGTGTGTGTGTGCGTGTACAGATGGACACTTAGGTTTTTTCCATGTCTTGGCTATTATCTCACAAACCACCTAAAATGTCTTGTGGACTCTCAAAGGTCTATAAATCATACCTTGAAAACTGATGAAATAGAGAAAAGTTGGCTAAAGCCCAAGGAATAAACAAGTACTATGAGAGGCTGTAATAAGAGCAGAGGGAAAAGCTCCTGACTTTTTGATTTTTATACTGATCAATTAGAGAGGGAATTTGGGGGACAATAGGTGTTCGTCATATCCTGAAAGAAGGCAAACATGCACAACTAACCTTTTTCAAAACATATGTCTTGAGTGGGAAGAAGGAGAACTGGCTACAGTTGATTGGATATAACTGTATCCACAAGGCCTAGGAAGAATTTCAGCCCAAATTAGAATAGGAAATCTCTGAACTCTAGGAAGAATGTCTTCCAAAAAAGAGAAATGCTAAGCAACAGAGAGAATGAGGAACAGGCTAGTGATATGATAAAGATGGCTAACATGTTCCCTGTCTCAATAAGAAAGATGACTCCAGGTCTAAAAGAAAACCAAAAACTATACAAGAAAGCTTGATCCAAATAAGATGCAAACAAAGTATGGTATGATTTGAGCAATCGATGGAAGGAAAGATGAGAGAATCCTTTTTATTGATGCCAGGAAAATTTTCTTTTGAGTTGCTCAGAGATTTTGACTTTGGATTGGTAGAGAAGGAAATATTTGCATAGCTTATAATAATATAAATACTATTTACTCTCTCTATATATAACTATATACAATTTTAGGTTAACTATATATATTTCAGTTAAATATATATGTTATTTACATATATATTTAGTCATATATATAACCAAAAGATAAATTACAGATTTCAGTATGGTTGTAGAACATGTAAATGTTATCAGTATTATAGATGGAGGGCAGAAGAGATGTAGAGGGAATGGTAGAAGCCCTAAGAATATCCTCAGTAATGGAGAGTCAAGGGATGCAATTGACAGCTGACAGAATAAGAAAGTATTATTCAACATTATAAAGTTAAAGCTAAGAGATTTAGAAAACCATACAACTATCGCAAATAGGGAAAAGTAGGGGAGATAGGTTTTGTAAATGAACTAAATTTTCTTTGACAGTGCTGACTCAAGAGATAATGTTTAACTATGATAAATCCAAAAAGTAGGATATAAATTATATTATTTAGACAGCCTTAATATTAAAAATATTTGATAACTATTATGGCACTGACACATAATGATCAGACCAGAAGTCTGTATATTCAGAATGGAGGTGTCTCAGTCAACCTCTGGGAGACACTGGGACACACTGGCTATATATCAACTCTGTTTTTAAAACAGAATTAGGGATGTAACAACTACAAGAAATAAAGATAAGAGCAGGCCAAAAGGTAGTCAGGGCTGAGGTAAGAAACTATTGCTTTTTATTAAAAGCCTTTCTGTGTTATTTTAATATTTACTATATGTATGTATTACTTTGAAGAGAAATAATATTAATATATAAGAGGGATTTTTCATGCTATTAGTTGTTAGGACTATTTAAATATTGTGCTATCATTCTCTTTAAAGTCTATAAGCAATTGATGTCCAGTAGAAATAAATTTAATAAAATATTTCTTTGGTAAATATTTCCTTGGTTTAGTAGCAGACCTTTTAATGTGTCCTCATATATATTCTCAAGGATATATAATGGAATTACTTCAAGTTTTAATTTAGGAGATAATTCATAATTTTATTTCTTTCTCATGATGACAGGGAAGCAATGGAAAGTATCCTAAAGCATATAGCTTATCTCTAGGGAACATTCCTTTAAAAGTTATCAATGCTTTTAAATAGTAGGAGATTCTCCTTACCAAAATTAAAGATGATGTTGGAGATTTTATTTTACTTTAATGAATAGGCCCCAAAGACCCATAACTTATATCTATATGGCACAGTTAACTATCCTTTCTGTTCTTTAGATCACCACAGAGAACAGGAGGCCTACAATAATTACTAGAAGATGTATTTCGAGGACATTGCTTTACTTTAATTTATGAGTAGTACAATTAGTCACAGATATTGTTGGCTACAAGAAATAAGTCCACGAAAAATAGTCTCGCAAATAACATAGAGCCTGTGCTAAGAATTATTTGCATGTTGGACTAATTCATTCTGAATGTATATGGAGTCAGTAAAGGAAATTATATTAGCAACAGTTATCAAAACATAAAACTTACTTGCGACTTTCATATATGTTTCAAAACCTAGAATTTTGTAAACTTTTGTGTACATTTATATATATGAAAAAATTGTTTATATTGTTGGATAGTTGTTACTTTAGAGAGTATAGAGGTATGGGAAGTAGCAAGTCAAGGTACCAGAACGCTTGGGTTCATTTGGAGGAGGACTTGACACAGAACAGATTTGAAGTTACAGTCCATTTAAACCAACACCTCCATCTTGAGTCAGCTTCCTCACTGTGTTATATAACAGTTTCTTTGTGTAGTATTTTGGCTCTCCAGGGTCAAATAAAATAGCATTTCAGGCCACATGGCATTCTTCTTTTGTATGTTTCACCATTCAAGTTGTAGTTCCTTCTTTACTTATGTTTATTAATTTTTATAGGTTGGATGCAATATAAATATAATATTTATACATAGTTTAGTAATACATATCAAAAAAGAGTGGAATTTCTACATGTAGGCACATAATACAACTATTAGAAATGGAAATGAAGTCTTATTATAGTGAGCAATATTGAATTATTCAAATCGAATAGCTTTCTGCCTGTACACGTAAGTCTGCAACAGCCTAATCAACAGCAAAGTAGAAAGTTAATAATTCAAAGCTTTGGTTATCTTTAATCAAATAGGTGGACTTTTGAGGCTATAGAAATCATGTATACATAAATAAATAAAGTATATAAATATATAAAAAGTCTGAAAGAATATTACTAGAGGCCTGTATGTTCTTTAAAGTACTGATTAAGTCTTGTGTCATATGTTAAAACCATGAGTTCTAGCAAACATCTGTAGGAAGATACCAAAATTAGTCTTAGAGTTAGTATACGTTTATCAGCTAAAGCAACAAGGTTACATATGTTGTATGTACTAAAGCGTTTTTGTCCTGTAGTATAAAGTATTTGAAGCAGAGTTCTTAAGGGTCTTAGGACATAATAAATGAACGTGTATTAAAAACTGTTTTAAAACACATTATTTCTACCTAAGAAAGCAAATTTAATGCACCAGCTTCTTCCTCATTCATTCAATTATTTATTCATCATTCATCTCATAAATATTTATTGAGCTCCCAGCTCTTGCACTACTGTAAGAAAGGCAGAGGCATAAAGCATACAGCCATAATACTGTGTGATAAGTGCACTGGGTTATATACCAAGTTAGGCCACTCATGAGAACAAATAAGTTAATTACAAAAAGTCCCTCAAAAATGTTACTTCCAAAGTAACTGGGTTTAAAAATAAAAAGTTGCCTACATTAGGCTTCATTATACTATAAAAGAACTGGCAAGTGGAAAACTCTAGAATTATTATATTTACATTAAGGAAAATTAGGCAAGATGCCTATCTTCTTAACTTTATATTCATTTAATGGACACCCATTCTTCATCTTTTCTCTTCAGTTATAGAAATACATAAAAGGCATTATAACAGGTTCATTTTAATAAGAGAGAGGATAATCATACAGAAAATGACTAAATTATTCTCAGTTTAGGGTTTCACTGTTTATTTATTTATTTATTTATTTTTGCCTCAGGCTTTTGGGACATTAAGGCCATGTTATAAATCCTGGTCACTGCTTTTTCTAAAGAGCAAAAATGAGAGTTTATTAGCATCTCAGTGGTTGCCTCAATAATGACAAAACAGTTGCTCATTACTGCTCATTAGTTTCATATTAGATTCATTTGCAATAGCAATACATCTTCTATTCATACTCGATTGCAAAACACCCAATATGATTTGACACCTGCTGTACAATAGAATTCATTAGATAGTAATAATACAAATAGACAATCAGGAGCTAGACTTCTATTTGCCTCTCTGATGACTCTGTACAGGAAAAGGCCTCTGAAATCATCTAGGCTAGAAAAAGATAAATATACACAGCAGATAATCAAGGTTTTCAAATACTGAATTCTCTGTTTTTCTGTCTACAACAATATTCTATACACACAATGCAATATTTTAATGAGTGGCATAATTTCCAAAATAATAAAGCACTTCCTACTACTGAAATGAAATGTTCATCTAAATAACCATATTGAATAAAAAACAAGTCTGAGGTCTTTTTTTAACCTCAAGATAGACTAAATCTGTTTTCATACATTTCATACATTTATGCCTTAATCCATGGGGAGGACTCAGATTTCAAAATGTACCTAATCATTTCTTCTGATATTCAATTATGTTTGTTTACTTGAACTCCTTGTGGCTATTGCTACATGTCACTGCACATAATAAAAGAAGAGACTTTCAAATGTTATTCTTTTGTTTAGATTCATGTCACCTAAATCACCTAAATGCAATGCGCAAATTCAAAATGAAATGACTGCTCCTGCTTACCAGAAATGTTTTAGGGAAATCTAAAGTGCTTTGCTTCAGGTAAGAAATTCAATTGTTAACTTCTGCTATATTTCCATAGAAAATAAGAAAAAGCTACATTAATCAATTCCTAAAATATATGACTCACGAGAGACCTTATTCTGTTCCGTTTCACAACCAGTTTCTAGGTATTCACAGTATCCCAGGGGTTATGAGGCCATGATATTCATACTTTTTGCAACTAGTATTTAACAACGCTTTGCCATTTCCATCAGATTATAAACTCCAAAGAATCTCAATAGTAATTGAATTCCTACCACATGGCGTAAGCATAGGACATGGTGGGAACCCAATAATATTTGTTGAATGAATTAATAAATGAATACTGTGAGAAATATAACAGAGGACAACAATATCTGTCCCTTAATTGCCTATAATTCTGGTGGAAAAGTGAGTCTTAAGAGATAATTTTAAAGTAAAATAAATCAGTAATTTATAAGGTGTGAGAATGGGTAATGGAGACCACACCTACTTTGAGAATACAGAAAAATGAGAAATCAACATAAGTTGATATTGCAGGGGAATTTTTTTGTTAGTTGGTTATATCTTCCAAGCTCTGAAGGAGGAGCTGAATTTGGATACGTGGAAGCTGGGAAGCAAATATTTTAGGCAGGGAAAAGAACTGGCCTAAGTTTAGAGGTAAAAATGAGTATACAAAATATTGATGATGTCTTCAATAGCTATTTTACAATATATTTAAAGTTTGTAAGTAAGATATTTTCACATATACACTACCTATTTTCAGACATCAGAATACAGTGGTCCCCCTTATTCAAGGTTTTGCTTTCCACAATATTAGTTACCTGTTGTCAACCATGGTCTGAAAATATTAAATGGAAAATTTCAAAATAAACAATTCATAAGTCTTAAATTGCATGCCATTCTGAGTAGCGTGATGAAATCTCACACTGTCCCACTCCATCCAGCCCAGGCTGTGAATCATACCTTTGTCCAGCCCAGCGTATTCCACCAGTTAGTCACTTAGTAGCTGCCTGGGATATCAGATCAACTGTCAAAGTATTGCAGTGTTTGTGTTCAAGTCACCCGTATTTTACTAAATAATGGCCACAAAGTGCAAGAGTAGTAATACTGCCAATTCGGATATGCCAAAGAGAAGCCAGAAAGTGCTTCCTTTAAGTGAAAAGGTGAAGGTCCTTGACTTAATAAGGAAAGAAGAAATTGTATGCTGAGATGGCTAAGAACTACAGTTAAAAATGAATCTTCTAGGGAGGGTGGGAGGGAGATGCAAGAGGGAGGCGACATGGGGATAAATGTATACGTATAGCTGATTCACTTTATTATACAGCATAAACTAACACAACAATATAAAGCAACTATACTCCAATAAAGATGTTAAAAAAAAAACCCAAAAAACACAAAAAAACGAATCTTCTGTCAATGAAATTGTAAGAAGGAAAAAGAAATTTGTGTTAGTTTTGCTATAGCATCTCAAAATGCAAAAGTTATAGCCACAGTGTATGATAAATGTCAAAGGCATTGAATTTGTAAAAGAAGATATTTTGAGAGAGAGAGAGACCACATTCACATAACTCTTATCACAGTATATTGTCATAATTGTTCTATTTTATTGTTAGTTATTGTGTTAATCTCTTACTGTGCCTAATTTATAAATTAAACTTTATCATAGGTATGTATGTATAGAAAAAATATAGTATATTTTGGGTTCAGTACTATCTGTGGTTTCAGGCATCCACAGGGGTTCTTGGAATGTACCCCCTGTGGATAAGGGGTTCTACTGTAATGTTGTTTCAGTTGTTGAAACATGATTTACTTTGTACCCTGAAATAAATCTAGTAGAATCACAAAATAGGTGTTTTTCAAGCAGACCTGTAGGAAGAAAGCCAAGTCTAAGATGATGCAAGTAAACTCATGCCACTTAAATACAACCGCATTAGAGATTAAGTAAATTAGAATATAGAAAATGAGTTAATAATCATGGTATTAGTATGTACAACACAATTTAGGTAAATGAACTCAAATTCCAACAAGTATATTCTCCAAGACTAATAGTTCTCATAACATTTTTACAATTTTACATAACAAATATATGTAAAATGAGTTTTACAATAATTAAAGCCTTGAGTAAATGTTACTTCCTGTAAGAGATAATATAATTGTTTTATAATAAAAAGCAGTAGATCACAGAAAAGCTCAGTGAAAAACAAAATCTACACAGAAATTCAACTTTATTATGACAAAATACAGACTGTGTATAAATACTAGTTATAAAACCTGACTGTCTAATACTATTTATATCTTGGGTCTTAATAATTACTGATTAGAAACTATATTTCAACATTTTTTCTTATCTGGCCTTTATACCACCTTTTTATTTTTTTAAAATTCATACATATCTTTCAATATACTCTATTATTCTTTATAATACTAGTTAATGCCTAATATAGGATTTTGAGATTTAGCAAATAAAAATATAGGATGCCCACTTGAATTTGAATATCAGATAAACAACAAATAATTTTTAACATAACTACAATTTGGTGTAAGTACAACAACAATTTTATAGTGTAAGTATGTCCCAAATATTGCATGGGACATTCTTTTGCTAAAAATTATTTGTTGGTGGTCTGAAATTCAAATTTAGCTGAATGGCGTGTATTTTACCTAGTGATGCTAGTCTAAAACAGTGCATCACGGGGACTTCCCTGGCGGTCCAGTGGTTAAGACTCTGCACTCCCAATGCCGGGGGTGGGGTGGGGTGGGGTGGGGCGGGGTGGGGGGGTTGGGGGGAATGGGTTCAATCCTTGGTCAGGGAACTAAGATCCTACATGCTGCACGGCACATCCAGAAAAACCAAAACAACCAACCAAAAAACCAGTGCCTCACATTATCAAAATCGATTGTTTCAGCAACCTTTTTTTCTTCTCATCAAATGTTGTCTTGTGGTCTATGATTTCAGCTATAATTCTAATCTAGGCTAAATCAATGCAAGTGAGATTTATACATTTCTATTTGCTCAAAGTTATGCTACATAATAAATTGTTCACTTTAACTTGTTAGATCATATTACTAAGGCCTTCTTGTATATTAGATTTTTAGAGCTACCTTTATCTTTGCCCTATATAGACCAGATATACAACATTCCTAATTGTATACTGCCATCTTTTACTCATGTGAAAAGACATTTTCTCTCCATATTACTTTAAAGATTAAAAGCTTTTGTAATTTAGTCAGAAGTGTATGTTTAATAGTCATAGAATCAAGTCTCTCTTTTCTTCCTGTTCATTTTCAATCTCTCTTTCTTTCTCTTTGTCTCTCTCTCTCTCTTTTTCTTTCACACACACACACACACACACACACATCTCCTGACCCACCACATACCTATGGGATTATAATAAACTTGAAATTATTTCACCTGTGATAGTGTTTGAAACCATAGAAGTATTAAGTTTCTCTGTATATTATCTGAAGATGTGATATGATTTTTATAAATTGTATGATTTAAAATGTTTTTTATTACTCAGTGGATCAATGGAAAAACGAGTTAATCTATTTCTTTTAAGATTTGCAAATGAACCCTTTACCAACGACTTTTTTATTTGAATGGCAATTGACTATTTTCTAACTTGCAATTATAAAGATTTTAGCCTGTGAAACAAATCTGAAATAGTGAGTGACATTTGAAATAAGGAAGTTTGAACATGAGCTTCATAAACAACCAGAGAAATATATCCTTGGATAGCCATGTGTCATTTGTTTTGGATTTTATTAATAAAAGGACATTTTATTCCTTTATTATTCCTCAGTAATGGCAACATAGGTACGTACTAACTTTTTTTTTCCTAAGTTGAGTAGTATTTAGATATGCTTTGCCCATTGTGTTTAGGTCCATGTTGACTTATACTATATGAGATAATATTTTCATTGATTCCTCATGTTGATTTTTTTTCTGGATTACTCATTCTTTAATGAGGAGCAACCAGTATATCCAGGCCTACACGTTGTAAGTTGACAATGTGAACACAGATTCCAAACTTTCTCCTACTCAGTGTCCACCAGGATGCTACCAAAATTCTCCTCTCATACCTGAATCTGGAGAACAATAGATGTGTACTCCCAAATTTGTGGTTTCTAGCAAATGCTTATTTGATGCAACTGAGACAGGGCTATTTTATTTAACTCCACTACCTGGTTCCTTTACAATGAGAGGCAGTCTGGTATATTGTTTAAAAGCATACTATCTCAAATCATATTGCGTGGGTTCAAACCCAGCTCTACAACCTATTAGAGGTGTGATCTTGGGCAAATCACTTAACTTGTCTCTACCTTAGTTAGCATATCTCTAAAATAGAGATGATAATCTTTACCTCACAGTGTTGTTATAATTCTATGGCAAATAGTGTGACTGCTTATTAACTTATGTTTGGATCTACTTTTTGCTGAAAATGCCAGATGAAAACAAAAATCTCTAGACAGTACTAATTCCCTATGTTTTTCCTATTTCTTCTCTCACTTACAGCTGATTTAATATCCAGGCATTATGGGGTCTACCTGTCCCTATTCACCTCTGGTTAGTTTATATACTGTGACTTTTGGACACTCAATGGATAAAGGAATTTAGTGTGTTGGTCAATTTTGCTTGCCCCAACAGGGGAATAATCACCGCTCTTTGGTTGAACACTGGCCTCCATTTCTGCTATAGGGATAGGGAATAGAGGTACGCAGGGACTCTCTCCCATCTCCTACCTGCCTGTCCGTGCAATACTCTCAGAGGCCCAGACATGAGTGGCATCCTTTCTCAATCTGATACTTTTACAAAATTAATACTTTCAGAGTTTGGCAATTCCGTGTATCCCTCCCACTCCAGAACTCCTTATCTTCTAATGTATTATGTGTATACTGTCTGCCTCTGCCCTACCTAGAATGATATCTCTAAAAAGACAGGGAATTGTCTCTGTATGTTTACCTAAAACAGTGCCTGGCCCAGAATAGGCCCTCAAATAATATTTAACACATTATTCACTTTACCTTATAGTACAATTGTAACTCTACAAGTGTTCCTGTGTTTTCAGAGGCTTTTCAGTGGGAAACTCTATCAGCAAAGCTTAGCTGACCACCATAACTTGGAAGTCAAGTGCATTATTTTAAGAGCCAATCATCTGGACTTTCTCCAATGCATATCAGTTTTTTAAAAAATATATATTTAACAGCCCAGGGCATCTTTTCTTTGGTAATGTCAGAGAAGACAATTGAAGTCACTGAATTTGCATTAAGAGCAGCAACTTTCCCTCAAACAATAGCTGCCTTAGGGCAAGGGCAAACCTTCAGCACTGTTGGCTAGACAGGGATGAAAAACCTGGTTGGTCACAGGCACTGCTCTACATATATCATCCAATGAAATTGGTTTTGGTTAGTAATACTCATGGCATTCCTTTTTTGGGTTTCTTCCAATTCTTTTCAGTTCTAAAGTTCTGCCTCTATTTATGATGATTCCAACTGCCAGTCAAAAAGCTTCTATCCAAAGCTGCTAGCTGAGAAGATACTTGAACTGGAATTTCTATTAATAAGTATTGTAAACACTGATTTAGTGTCCTTTATCTAATAAGTCATATTAAATCATGGAAGAAATACACAAGTTCTGTCTGGTGTGCTTTTCCTCTTGATGGATTCTTTTCTTCCAAATAATAGTCCTTAAATTGCTAAGATGGTGAAGAGATGTAATCATGGCATTTACTCCTACTGACATTGCATTTTTGGGTCCTGTTAATATACTGGGAGATTAAAACCAGTTCAACAAAATGAAATTGTAATAGTTGAAATTCTGGGGTTCTCATTGTTACGCCACAGATTCAAATTCATAATGTCATTTGCTACTACATAAATGCTATTATCTGAACTAAATATCACTTACTCTATGCAGGGCAATATCTGCATAGGTCATTTTCCAACAATTCTCTAATTCTCTGATACCAGCTGGGTGTCCTACAATTCATTTATATTCTGACACTAACTACCCAGAGCTAGCATCAGACTTCATAAATTGAAGGGCTCAGTCACATAAGACTGCACTCACTTCAGACACCAGTCACAATTCCTGGGTCCTGCACTCTGTCAGACTTGACTAAAAGTCAGGAGCTCCCACAACCCACCCTTACCCTCAGCTTCAATAATTATTAGAACGATTCATTATTAGAACTCAGGAAATCACTGTACTTGGATTACTAGCTTATTATAAAGGGTACAAATCAGCCAAATGGATAAGATGCTCAGGGCATGGTCTTAGGAGGAAGAAGCAGAGCTTTCATGCCTTCTCTAGGAGTACCACACTCCCAACACGTTGATGCATTTACCAACACAAAGCTCCCTGAATCTTGTTTGTGAGTTTTTTAAGGTCTTATTCTTTAGACCCGTGTGATTAAATCATTGGTCACTGGCGATTAAACTCTATTTCCAGCCACTCTTCCCTCCAATGAGTGTGGCCAGTCTCTCCCTTCAAACTATCTAAGGGGCCACCTTGAGTCACTTCATTAGCATAAACTCATAGTGAAAAAAAGCTCATTATTATGAATAACAAAAGACACTCCAGTCAGGAAATTCCAAGGGTTTTAGGAGCTCTGTGCCAGGAACCACAAATAAAAACCAATTTTTTTTCATTATACAGCACTGGGTAAATCATATTTACTGACAAAGATATTTTGCATATTATATCTAAATAATACTAAATATTTTAACTACTATTATGTAACCAGGTACTTTGAATTTTTTTTGAGTGAAAAAAATAAGATGTAAATCTTCCGGTGTGTTTTAAAGTGGCAAAAACTTTGTTAAACATTCCGGTATCTGAAAATTCAAACTATGCAAGGTTTTTAAATCATTACTACGAGGAAGTAGGCTTATGGAGAAGAATAATATTTCAAAAAAAGCACAAAATTTTAACTTTAAATGTATTCCATTTTGTATTTTTAAAAATAAATGATTTTAATTCCAGTTTTAGATGAATAAAATTAAACCAAAAAAAATCAAGAAGCAAAAAAATAAAATTAGAGTCTCTGTTCTTTAAATGCCAACGCATTTTAATGGTGAAATATGAAAATAGACATAGTATAAAAACATCTTTAAATATTATCAAAGTTTGATCATCACCAAAAGATAACCTGTATAAGTGTACTTGCGGAAGGCATTTATGTAACTTCCAACCACATTTACTTGTATCTGTTCTTTACACATTTACTAAGGCCATCAAAAATGCATACTGAGAGAGCAGTGGCAGAATATTTGCTCTAGATAATATATTTACATATTCTGGTTGCTAATACACTATGTGATGCTGAAAGAAATAAATAAATTAAAATGTTCTTCCAGTGGTAACCTTGTAAAGAATTTAATTTCAATTATCTAAAAACTTTTGAATATGTAATTACCTTCCTATATTTTTAAAATAAGTAATAGTTGCTAAAGAGTTTTGTAAAAAGAGACAGGTATAGTAACTTGCTTAATACAAACTGATTAAATTTCTCATATTATTTTTATATTGAACTGCAGTATTTTCTCAATTTACTCAAATTTTGCACATGTCATAGGTTAATCCTTTAATAATACTTTCGGAAGAAATATCACCTAAACAATAATGATATCACAATGTTTCTACTTTCTCATAGCAGGGATTTAATAACAGCTATTCTTAGCAGAGATAATTCTTTGCTAATTGGTTCATTTCATCAGTTTTTCAATTGATACATGTACTAAAAAATTTATGCACAAACTTGGGAATGTACTATGTTGTAATTTGCTCTAGCTAGTGTCCTTTTCTGTCTTCCCAAAGAGATAAATCATCAAATCTATACAATGTACACTGGACAACAGCAGTGTAAATCATCAGTACTATATGGTCAAGGATAATTCCAATTAATACAATGTCCTTTCTGCTACATTTAAGTACCTATTTCAATTCCTTTTATGAGGTTTTCTTCAATTATTGATTTTCTGTTTACTCCTTTTTCTTTTTCTGGAATCAAGTCTGTGGGCTCTTGAGTTACATTGCCTAGGTCTACCACTTAACAAATCTTCGATCTTTGTGCAAGTTACTTAAATGTTCTGTGCCTCAGTTTCCTCATCTGTAAAATGGAGAGCATATTAGTATTCAGCTTGTAATGTTGTTGTTGTGACGATAACATCTCTTATTGCATGTAAAGGATAAAAAAACTCTGGCACATAATAAGAGTTTAACAAACATTAATTATTATTGATAGTATTTTAATCATCATATTCCTATAAATCTTCTAATTTACAGATTCTCCACAAAATTAAAATTGTGTTTTAATTTTGAATAGAGTTTGCATCTAAATGCAATCTTTTTAAGACTTCTAAATTCCTTCATTTGTATAGATGCCACCTTTTCTAGACTCTTGTGGGGAACATGAACTAGAGAGTTTTGAAAATTTGCTCCTGTTTCTTGGAATGAACCTGTTTTATTTCCCCCAGAGGGCATTTGCTTTATCTCTTCACAATAGTTTTCCTTCCCTGAACTACTAAATTTTCCATTTGCCTGGTTATTTTTGTGTTTGTTCAGCTTTACAGAGTGAGACACTTGCTCAGTTGGGGAAGGTGTTGCTGAATGAGTCAGCAGTTACGTAGGTTTCATTTCTGCTTTAGTTACAGTTAAAGGAGAAAAGAAAATATCTTCATTTTCTATAGCTTTATTTTGCTGGATCTGAGAGTCGCAAGTGCTGGCAGTGAGCAGTGCAGGAGTTTCCAGGGGCAGGACTCACATGACGGAATGTTCTCTGCTTTGGTAAGTGGGTTTTCTTTCACAGTTGAACAACCCCAAGTTAGCTGATCTCCTGCCCCTGCCTTCTCCAATTAATATTATTAATCTCACTGTTGGTCTGTTGTGACACTGCTCACTCAGCCAGTAGTTCTATTGGTGCCCTCTCTTTGCCCTCCATTCACTACTGGAGCGGAGTCAATCCTCAGCCTCTGCTCAGAGATTGGATTATGTACAAGAGGTGTTAGGCAATCTTGTTTCCTTATTTCACAGGTGGACTTTTTTTTGTTGTAAGTGCCTTATCACAGTCTAATTTTTATGGCTCTCCATCTGCTCCCATCTGCAATAGTTTTTGTAGGAACAATCCTCTAATATGGGCCTCTTAATGGCCTTTTTTCCTGTTATGCAACACTTAATAATTTTTCTAAAATTTCTCCCATTATTTATATTTCTTTGATCAATTTCTTGGAACAGTGTTAAATATATGAACACACATTACTATCCTGAAATGCAAATCTCCTATTTTCTTTTTTTGGGGGGGAGATCCTTACTTTTCCAAAGCACTGATATTAGTGTATAACGAACCCATATTTCAAGTATGGGATTAAATATGTAATACAGCTCCTTGAAAAAGTCAGTTACCTTATTTCTTGTTAATTATAATAAAGTCACTTTTTTGGATTTGTTGTTGAATTTCTGTTAAACAAATAAATGAGCACAATAATGTGAATTTTTAAACAGCTACTTGATAACTATATGAAAATATTCATAGAATATGTTGCAACATAATAGAGACAACAAATATGTAGAAGATAATCTCCCTTGAATATTAGAAAATATATTTTTAAAAACAAAAGCTTTAAATCCATTAAATTAAGTCTAGTTCTTTAATGAGAGAAAATTTTAACTTGGTTCATCTTACCTGTTAATTTTAAAAGATCTTTATTTTATGACTCATGTACATGAGTGTTTTCCTCCTTTCTAAAATTCATGTTCATTTGCAGCAATTATTTATTAAAGTCTTACATTCCTAAAATTTATGTTTCAAAAGGTATTTTTTCGTTTATAAACATAGTGTAATATTGTAATGTTGAATTATACTTTTTCAAATTACAGCACCCCTGAAGAAATTCTGATATGCCCTCCAGTCTACTTAATTATACATCTGACTTCTCCGTAATTCCTCTGAATAAAAATACTGGTCTAAAAAAAGATACTGATCTATGTGGAGAAACCACATTGAAATCTATGTTTGGTTTATTTATTTATTTATTTATTTATTAACATCTTTATTGGAGTATAATTGCTTTACCATGGTATGTTAGTTTCTTTTTTTTTGAATTTAATTTAATTTATTTTTTTCTACAGCAGGTCCTTATTAGTCATCAACTTTATACACATCAGTGTATACATGTCAATCCCGATCACCCAATTCATCACACACACACCCACCCCCTGCTGCTTTCCCCCCTTGGTGTCCATACGTTTGTTCTCTACACCTGTGTCTCCATTTCTGCCCTGCAAACTGGTTCACCTGTACCATTTTTCTAGTTTCCAATTATATGCGTTAATATACGATATTTGTTTTTTCTCTTTCTGACTTACTTCACTCTGTATGACAGTCTCTAGATCCATCCACATCTTTACAAATGACCCAATTTCATTCCTTTTTATGTCTGGGTAATATTCCATTGTACATAAGTACCACATCTTCTTTATCCATTCGTCTGTCGATGGGCATTTAGGTTGCTTCCATGACCTGGCTATTGTAAATAGTGCTGCAATGAACATTGGGGCGCATGTGTCTTTTTGAATTATGGTTTTCTCTGGGTATATGCCCAGTAGTGGGATTTCTAGATCATATTGTAATTCTATTTTTAGTTTTTTAAGAAACCTCCATACTGTTCTCCATAGTGGCTGTATCAGTTTACATTCCCACCAACAGTGCAAGAGGGTTCCGTTTTCTCCACACCCTCTCCAGCATTTGTTGTTTGTAGATTTTCTGATGATGGCCATTCTAACTGGTGTGAGGTGATACCTCATTGTAGTTTTGATTTGCATTTCTCTAATAATTAGTGATGTTGAGCAGCTTTTCATGTGCTTCTTGGCCATCTGTATGTCTTCTTTGGAGAAATGTCTGTTTAGGTCTTCTGCCCATTTTTGGATTGGGTTGTTTGTTTTTTTAATATTGAGCTGCATGAGCTGTTTATATATTTTGGAGATTAATCCTTTGTCCATTGATTCATTTGAAAATATTTCCTCCCATTCTGAGGGTTGTCTTTTCATCTTGTTTATGGTTTCCTTTGCTGTGCAAAACCTTTGAACTATCATTAGGTCCCATTTGTTTATGTTTGTTTTTATTTCCATTACTCTAGGAGGTGGATCAAAAAAGATCTTGCTGTGATTTATGTCAAAGAGTGCTCTTCCTATGTTTTCCTCTACGAGTTTTATAATGTCCGGTCTTACATTTAGGTCTCTAATCCATTTTGAGTTTATTTTTGTGTACAATATTAGGGAGTTTTCTAATTTCATTCTTTTACATGTAGTTGTCCAGTTTTTCCAGCACTAATAATTGAAGAGACTCTCTTTTCTCCATTGTATATCCTTGCCTCCTTTGTCATAGATTAGTTGACCATAGGTGTGTGGGTTTATCTCCGGGCTTTCTATCTTGTTCCATTGATCTATGTTTCTATTTTTGTGCCAGTACAATATTGTCTTGATTACTGTAGCTTTGTAGTATAGTCTGAAGTCAGGGAGTCTGATTCCTCCAGCTCCGTTTTTTTCCCTCAAGACTGCTTGGGCTATTCAGGGTCTTTGGTGTCTCCATACAAATTTTAAGATTTTTTTGTTCTAGTTCCGTAAAACGCCATTGCTAATTTGATAGGGATTGCATTGAATCTGTAGATTGCTTTGGGTAGTATAGTCATTTTCACAATATTGATTCTTCCAATCCAAGAACATGGTATATCTCTCCATCTCTTTGTATCATCTTTAATTTCTTTCATCAGTGTCTTATAGTTTTCTGCATACAGGTCTTTTGTCTCCCTAGGTAGGTTTATTCCTAGGTATTTTATTCTTCTGGTTGCAGTCGTAAATGGGAGTGTTTCCTTAATTTCACTTTCAGATTTTTCATCATTAGTGTATAGGAATGCAAGAGATTTCTGTGCATTAATTTTGTATCCTGCAACTTCACCAAATTAATTGATTAGCTTTAGTAGCTTTCTGGTGGCATCTTTAGGATTCTCTATGTATAGTATCATGTCATCTGCAAACAGTAACAGTTTTACTTCTTCCTTTACAATTTGTATTCCTTTTATTTCTTTTTCTTCTCTGATTGCCGTGTCTAGGACTTCCAAAACTATGTTGAATAATAGTGGTGAGAGTGGACATCCTTGTCTTGTTCCTGATCTTAGAGGAAATGCTTTCAGTTTTTCACCATTGGGAATGATGTTTGCTGTGGGTTTGTCGTATATGGCCTTTATTATGTTGAGGTAGGTTCCCTCTATGCCCACTTTCTGGAGGGTATTTATCATAAATGGGTGTTGAATTTTGTCAGTAGCTTTTTCTGCATCTATTGAAATGATCATATGGTTTTTATTCTTCAATTTGTTAATATGGTTTATCACATTGATTGATTTATGTATTTTGAAGAATCCTTGCATCCCTGGGATAAATCCCATGTGATCATGGTATATGATCCTTTTAATGTGTTGTTGGATTCTGTTTGCTAGTATTTTGTTGAGGATTTTTGCATCTATATTCATCAGTAATATTGGTCTGTATTTTCTTTTTTTTTGTAGTATCTTTGTCTAGTTTTAGTATCAGGGTGATGTTGGCCTCATAGAATGAGTTTGGGAGTGTTCCTTCCTCTGCAATTTTTGGGAAGAGTTTGAGAAGGATGGGTGTTAGCTCTTCTCTAAATGTTTGATAGAATTCACCTGTGAAGCCATCTGGTCCTGGACTTTTGTTTGTTGGACAATTTTTAATCACAGTTTCAATTTCATTACTTGTGTTTGGTCTGTTCATATTTTCTACTTCTTCCTGTTTCAGTCTTGGAAGGTTATACCTTTCTAAGAATTTGTTCATTTCTTCCAGGTTATCCATTTTATTGGCATAGAGTTGCTTGTAGTAGTGTATTCGGATGCTTTGTATTTCTGCGGTGTCTGTGGTTACTTCTCCTTTTTCATTTCTAATTTTAGTGATTTGACTCCTCTCCCTCTTTTTCTTGATGAATCTGGCTAATGGTTTATCAATTTTGTTTATCTTCTCAAAGAACCAGCTTTTAGTTTTATTGATCTTTGCTATTGTTTCTTTGTTTCTATTTCATTTATTTCTGCTCTGATCTTTATGATTTCTTTCCTTCTGCTAACTTTGGGTTTTGTTTGTTCTTCTTTCTCTAGTTCCTTTAGGTGTAAGGTTAGAGTGTTTATTTGAGATTTTTCTTGTTTCTTGAGGTAGGCTTTTTTTTTTTTTTTTTGCTGTACGCGGGCCTCTCACTGCTGTGGCCTCTCCCATTGCGGAGCACAGGCTCCGGACACACAGGCCCCGCGGCCATGGCTCGCGGGCCCAGCCGCTCCGCGGCATGTGGGATCCTCCGGGATCGGGGCACGAACCCGTGTCCCCTGCATCGGCAGGCGGACTCTCAACCACTGCGCCACCAGGGAGGCCCAAGGTAGGCTTTTATACCTATAAACTTCCCTCTTAGAACTGCTTTTGCTGCATTCCATAGGTTTTGGATTGTCGTGGTTTCACTGTCATTTGTCTCTAGGTATTTTTTGATTTCCTCTTTGATTTCTTCAGTGATCTCTTGGTTATTTAGTGTCATATTGTTTAGCCTCCATGTGTTTGTGTTTTTTACTTTTTTTGCCCTGTAATTCATTTATAATCTCATAGCGTTGTGGTCAAAAAAGATGCTTGATATGATTTCAATTTTCTTAAATTTACTGAGGTTTGATTTGTGACCCAAAATGTGATCTATCCTGGAGAATGTTCCATCCGCACTTAAGTAGAAAGTGTAATCTGCTGTTTTTGGATGGAATGTCCTATAAATATCAATTAAATCTATCTGGTCTGTTGTATCACTTAAAGCTTCTGCTTCCTTATTTATTTTCATTTTGGATGATCTGTCCATTGGTGTAAGTGAGGTGTTAAAGTCCCCCACTATTATTGTGTTACTGTCAATTTCCTCTTTTATAGGTGTGAGCAGTTGCCTTATGTATTGGGGTGCTCCTATGTTGGGTGCATATGTATTTATAATTGTTATATCTTCTTGGATTGATCCCTTGATCATTATGTAGTGTCCTTCCTTGACTCTGGTAACATTTTTTATTTTAAAGTCTATTTTATCTGATATGAGTATTGCTACTCCAACTTTCTTTTGATTGCTTTTTGCATGGAATATCTTTTTCCATCCCCTCACTTTCAGTCTGTATGTGTCCCTAGGTCTGAAGTGGGTCTCTTGTAGACAGCATATAGATGGTCTTGTTTTTGTATCCATTCAGCAAACCTGTGTCTTTTGGTTGGAGCATTTAATCCATTCATGTTTAAGGTAATTATTGATACGTATGTTCCTATGACCATTTTCTTAATTGTTTTGGGTTTGTTTTTGCAGGTGCTTTTCTTGTCTTGTGTTTCCCACTTAGAGAAGTTCTTTTAGCATTTGTTGTAGAGCTGGTTTGGTGGTGCTGAATTCTCTTAGCTTTTGCTTGTTTGTAAAGCTTTTGATTTCTCCATGGAATCTGAATGAGATCCTGCCAGATAGAGTAATCTTGGCTGTAGATTCTTCCCTTTCATCACTTTAAGTATATCATGCCACTCCCTTCTGGCTTGTAGAGTTTCTGCTGAGAAATCAGCTGTTAACCTTATGGGAGTTCCCTTGTATGTTATTTGTCATTTTTCCCTTGCTGCTTTCAATAATTTTTCTTTGTCTTTAATTCTTGCCAATTTGATTACTGTGTGTCTCGGCATGTTTCTCCTTGGGTTTATCCTGTATGGGACTCTCTGTGCTTCCTGGACTTGAGTCACTATTTCCTTTCCAATGTTAGGGAAGTTTTCAACTATAATCTCTTCAAATATTTTCTCGGGTCCTTCCTCTGTCTTCTCCTTCTGGCACCCCTATAATGCGAATGTTGTTGCATTTAATGTTGTCCCAGAGGTCTCTCAGGCTGTTTTCATTTCTTTTCCTTCTTTTTTCTTTATTCTGTTCCGCAGCAGTGAATTCCACCATTCTGTCTTCCAGGTCACTTATCCATTCTTCTGCCTCAGTTATTCTGCTATTGATTCCTTCTAGTGCAGTTTTCATTTCAATTATTGTATTGTTCATCTTTGTTTGTTTGTTCTTTAATTCTTCTAGGTCTTTGTTAAACATTTCTTGCATCTTCTCGATCTTTGCCTCCATTCTTTTTCTGGAGTTCCCAGATCATCTTCATTATCATTATTCTGCATTCTTCTTTTGCAAGGTTGCGTATCTCCACTTCATTTAGTTGTTTTTCTGGGGTTTCATCTTGTTCCTTCATCTGGTAGATAGCCCTCTGCCTTTTCATCTTGTCTACCTTTCTGTGAATGTGGTTTTTGTTCCACAGGCTGCCGGATTGTAGTTCTTCTTGCTCCTGCTGTCTGCCCTCTTGTGGATGAGTCTATCTAAGAGGCTTGCACAGGTTTCCTGATGGGAGGGACTGGTGGTGGGTAGAGCTGACTGTTGCTCTGGTGCTCAGAGCTCAGTAAAACTTTAATCTGCTTGACTGCTGATGGGTGGGGCTGGGTTCCCTCCCTGTTGGTTGTTTGGCCTGAGGCGACCCAACACTGGAGCCTACCTGGGCTCTTTGGTGGGGCTAATGGCAGACTCTGGGTGGGCTCACACCAAGGAGGACTTCTCAGAACTTCTGCTGCCAGTGTCCTTGTCCCCATGGTGAGCCACAGCCACTGCCCGCCTCTGCAAGAGACCCTCCAACACTAGCAGGTAGTTCTGGTTCAGTCTCCCCTGGGGTCACTGCTCCTTCCCCTGGGTCCCGATGCACACATTACTTTGTGTGTGCCCTCCAAGAGTGGACTCTCTGTTTTCCCCAGTCCTGTCGAAGTCCTGCAATCAAATCCCACTAGCCTTCAAAGTCTGATTCTCTAGGAATTCCTCCTCCTGTTGCTGGACCCCCAGGTTGGGAACCTGACATGGGGCTCAGAACCTGTAATCCAGTGGGTGGACTTCTGCAGTATAAGTGTTCTCCAGTCTATGAGTCACCCAACCAACAGTTATGGAATTTGATTTTACTGTGATTGTGGCCCTCCTACCATCTCACTGTGGCTTCTCCTTTGTCTTTGCATGTGGGATATCCTTTTTGGTGAGTTCCAGTGTCTTTGTGTCAATGATTGTCCAGCAGCTAGTTGTGATTCTAGTGTTCTCACAAGAGGGAGTGAGAGCACGTCCTTCTACTCCGCCATCTTGGTTCCTAATCTGGTTTATTTATTTTTATAGTAGAGGTATGGGCTGACTAAGAACCAGACTCTGATTTTTCTTTTTCTTTTTTTTTTTTTTTTTTTCCCGCGGTATGCGGGCCTCTCACTGTTGTGGCCTCCCCCGTTGCGGAGCACAGGCTCCGGACGCGCAGGCTCCGGACGCGCAGGCTCAGCGGCCATGGCTCACGGGCCCAGCCGCTCCGCGGCATGTGGGATCCTCCCAGACCGGGGCACGAACCCGTATCCCCTGCATCGGCAGGCGGACTCTCAACCACTTGCACCACCAGGGAGGCCCTGATTTTTCTTTTTAACTCTCCTCTATATGATCAATGTATAGCTGACCACTTCCAAATATGAAGGTACAAATAACAGGTTCTCTCCATTCTGCTGGTTTTATTCCATCTGCCTGAAATGCTTCTCCAGCCCCAGGGCTTCAACACTACCTAGTCTACACCCTCATCTCATCCAAATAACCTCTGCGTAACCATGGGTTATGTGCCCCCTTCTCTGGGAGTTTTCCTGAACCACCAAGCTTGGCTTATACTACCTGCATATGCTCATCAGTATTATAGTTCTTTTCACACAGTATTGAAAATACCACTCTAAATGCCTTTCCTCCCAAATAATTAAGCTTAGCAGGCAAGAACTATGCCTTCCTCAAATTTCTATTTACAGTACCAAGCATAGCATCCGCTCTCAAAAATATTTGTGGAACTAATTACTAAATAATGTTACCATGTTAAACGTTAGAATGATAAAGAAAAAATTTGAAAACTGCTATCACAGAGCTGGCAGCACTAAGAATATCAGTACTAGTTCTTTAAGTGTGGGGGTACTATATGCTTGAAGACTAATTAATAAGTATCTCTGAGTTTGTGAAAATTTGGCAGTCATCATGTAAATGACAACATTATGTAATGTTGACATAAGCTAAAATTTAGCCATGACTCATATTCATACCAGGTTTTCATAGCAAATGTGACAGAGAGAAATGAGACAATTATCCAGGAAATTGGGGTGTGTGATGGGAGTCGAAAACTTTGACCTAAATGATGGTGAGTGTATAATTTAATTCAGCTTTGATTTTCAATTATGACAGAAAAGGGGATAGCCTTCCAGTTAATTCAGGATCTTTCAGGCTTCTTAGCCTCCTGTTTCTAGTGCAGTCTTTCCTTCTAAACAAGTGCTTTTCATCAACATGACCTTGGGATTCTGTTCATAAAGCTACATTTCTGAGGAGGACGAGGGCTTCTAACAACTGCTCAGAAGTATACTAATCCCTTTAATGCTTAAAGAGTAAATATATATTATTTCAAAAAGAGAAAATTGAGTATATTATACAAAATTATAGTTATAGAGAAATAACTAGAGGAAGTAGAAAAACTATACGCTTCAACTTTTTAAACAATTCAAACATTTAGAAGGAAAATACAAATATACATGCAAGACAAACACAGGCCATTAGGGATGGATTAAAAAGAAGTATTAAAAATAAACCAAAAAAGATGTTTAAAAAAAACCCGAAAGAATATGAATGAAATGGTTAACACAGAACCTGGCATATAAGCTCTCAACATATAGTAAATATTAAAAATAAATAAATAAACCAAAAAAGCATAAAGCAAGGTAACATCACCAAGAGTAAACATATCAAAACATGTGGAAGATCTATACACAGAAAATATTAAACTGTACTTAGGGACATTGTTTGAAATAGTAAAATACTGAATGCTAATTAAGTAGCAATCAACAAAGATCTGGTCAAATAAAGTGGGAGTACTTAGAATCAAATACTACCTAGCCACTAAAAATTAAAAATGTTCTTTTTTCTTTGTACAGATATGGAGCAATAGCCAAGATATACTGTTAAGTGACAAAGCTAAGGTATAGATTATTGTGTAAAGTATACTACTATTTGGGTAAAATGCAGACAAATTAATGTCCTATGTAAACATATGCATATACAATAGAATACAAATATATTACATATATGCTTAAATTTGAATCAAAAGCCTCATAGGAAATATTAGTTGCTTCTGGGGAGTAGTATTTGGGGTAAGAAAGAAACTTGCTTTTCATTGTATAATTTGTTGTACAACTGAAAGATGTGCATGAATTATCTTTTAAGTTTTTTAAAATAATAAGTAAAATCTCTGAAGTAATTCTAATACTTAGAGTTAAAAGCCACTGGTCTAGTATAAACCATTTAGACCTTAATAAAGCCACTGTGTAGCAGAGGTTCGTAAACTTACCTGTGCCATAGACCCCTTTGACAGTCCAGGAAAGCTTTTAGACTCACTCCTCATAAATCTTTGATGTTTTTTAAGTGGATGAAATAAAATAAAATACTTAGGGTCATAAAGGAAATAAAATCTATTAAAATTAGTTATCAAAATATTTTTAAAACCGAGATCTGACAGTGGGTCAGATTTTTGTAATAGTGATGAACATAAATGATATTTTGAGCTCTATTATGATATGAAAACATATTCAATTTCTTTTGGTGGAAAAGTCATAAATAATGCTAATACTACATAGTTTGTTATATAATTACAGTATATGTTAATTTCCAGTTAAAATTAGTGAAAATAAAGATGTGATTTTTTTTCCCTCCCTTCCAAGTTCACAGGCCACTCCTAAGGTCTATCCAGGGATTCATTGAGTGTCTATGGGCTCCAAATTAAGAACATTTTCTTTATAAGAATTCTCTGGGCTTAAATTCTTTCAGATTAAAAAAAAATACAGATCTTTGTCATGAGGGTTTCAGATGAGTAGCTAATATGTTAACTAGAATTTTTCTTAATTCCCTCTTATAAATATGCTTGGGATATTAATTTTTTTTAAGATACCACAGTCAACAACTCAGTCAGAGATATTGTGACAATTTTGAGTTTATACTAACCTATGAAATTAAAAATACATCAATCAGTTACCCAGTGACTCCTTTCTGTGTAGACAGCTGTTATTACTGATTCTAGCCCTTTTTTTTTTTTTGGTAATTAAACTTCCTCACTTTTCCCGAGCCCTAAAGTCAGTGAATTACAACTTTTTACATTTTCTTTACTTTCTGCACAGGACTCAGCCTGTAACAACTCCCATACCTCTCCACACCATGACAGATTGCTACTAAAACCTACATCTTCATTTGATTTTATATAGCATCGTATTTTTTAGCCTCGGGTATAAGATTGAAAGAAATTGCTCAAATTCCAATGCCCCTGCCTTTTAAACAATGCTTGCTTCTTCTTTTGTCTCAACAGTCAAAACTGTTAATACTTTGAACCCTCTTTAAGTTGCAAAATGGCCACTTGAAAACCTTAATCAGTCAGAAAGTTGGTAAATTATACCTTCATGCTATCCATATTGAGTACCCATTACTCCTGGACATAGCACATTAACTGACTCATTAGCTATTGCAAACCATATGGAGTTGGGTTTGGGTGAGTCATTTTGATAATATCCTGAGGTGAGTTTCCTAATTATTGCAATTATGTGATCTCAATCATGAGGCCAAGCTCACAAAATAGTGTCAGTGCCTTTAGAATGAGTGTCAATGCACCCAGACAATGACTGAGATGAGCAACATGCTCTTTGGTTGTTATAAGTCCCTTGATACCCAAAAAGTAATTAGTTGAAAACTTCTGAGAAATGCCAGAAACAGTCTTGAGAATCAAGTAAGCATGGAGTGTTACAGTGCTTGACAATCATGAATAGATGGGCCAGAGCTGAAAGTGGGAAAACTTGAATATCTTACTGTTGATGCTTTTTAGACTTTATGTTTCTAATATAAATTTTGAATAGTATTTTAAGCAACAGGCAGATTTTTTTTTAAAAAAAAAAGGAGTGAGAAAAGAGCAAATGTAAAAATTATGTTGTCTATGAGAAATTCTGTGATAATATCACAAAACAAATGTGGGAGTTTAGAAGTTCACATATTTGGGGGGATGGGGAGCAAGAGTTGTTTTTTAAATAACTGAAAGTTTCATATTGTAAAATATACATGAAAGTTATCATTTTAAAGTGTACAGCTTTGAGGCATTAAGGGCATTCACAGTGTTGTTCAGCCATCACCACCATCCATCTTCAGAACTTTTCATCTTGCAAAACTGAAACTGTACCCATTAAACAAGAAGTCCCCAGTCCCTCCTTATCCTGGCCCCTGGTAACTACCAATCTACTTTCTGTTTCTATGAATTTGACTGCTCCGGGTACTTCATATAAGTTTAATCATACAATATTTATCCTTTTGTACCTGGCCTATGTCACTTAGCATACCTTTAATCGGTTCATCTCTGTTATAGCATGTATCAGAATTTCCCTCCTTTTTTAAGGATTAATAATATTCCTATATGTATATATGCATACATACACATACCATGTTGTTTATCCATTCATCTGTTCATGGACACTTGAGTTACTTCCACCTTTTAGCTATTGAAAATGAAACAGAGGAATTCCCTAAAGCTTACCAGTTCCTTTCATTTTTCTGGTTTCTTTACCTAACAGCCAAAGATAAACATTAGAAATCAAAAATTTCTGTTCTTAGGGCTCTAAGATATATATGAAAGCACAATCAGAGCTGCTGAAGTGGGTCATCCGGGGACAACACCTAAACACTATTGCAAGATCAATATGGAAGCTTTGGAGGGGAGTGGTCATGCTCAGGTTGATGTAAACAACCAAACTGTTGACATATGGAGGTTTTCTGGAAAAAGGAAAGAAGTCTGTAATCCCACAGCTGAATGATGAACAGATAACTAGCTAGGAAGAAATAGTTTAAATATTTAAAATCTAGAGATGGGGAGACACAGGAACAGCTTCTGAAATGAACGTATATTTAGGCTGGAAGTGTGGTCAGTGTGAGTAGGTCTCAGATTTGAAAAGCACCATTCACACTTGTGAATAGCTTTAGAGTTCTGGACAGATATTTCCAATTTAAAGGTTGAAATAACAGGCTTAGAAGTCAGAATAAATCAGGAATTAGTAGCAGTTTGTGTGTGTGTGCGTGTTTTATTTTTTCATTCTGTTAGAAGTATTAAAACACTTGATAGTGATATCACTTGTTAGTTGGAATATAAATTAAGTGGATGTATGATGTTCACCAGTTGGTCCATGGAGAAGACACTCCCATTGGCTTTAACAGTTCTAAGGTTATTTTTGGTCAGAAAGAGAATCATGGCTTTCTTGATATTTTATTTTGGAATTGTTTGTTCTTCTAAAATTGAACCTGTCCAAATTTATTCCTAGCTAGCCTATCCACTGATCCTGTTGAAGCAAACCTATTACCTAAATAAGGGCCAAATACCTTAAAGACATTTTATTTCAAGGTTTTCATGCTCTCATAAAGACCTGACTCATAAAATACTAAGCTCTTAAAGTGTTATGTAATATTTGAGTAACAGTGCATGCTGAGGGTGCTGAATTTAGTTGCTTAATGTGACAGCAACTTCATGAGAAGGATCAATAATTTTGGAAATAAGGTTATCTATAGAGCTTCAAAAATAAAGGAAAAAAACCTTCTCTAGAAACTAAATGTAAATGTGGGTGATGGACCTTGTTTTATCTGCTTAAGGGTTAGTTTGTGGAATAAAGGCAGAAGGACTGAGTGGTAAGGCTTCTCTTCTGGGCAAAGGACACCTCATTTGGCCACTATTTAATTGAGTCATTCTGTCCTTAATCCCATGTTACACTGAACATTGTATGAAGTATAGCAGAGCGGTTAAGAGTACAGGTTCTGCAACTAGACTGTCTGGATTCATATTCTGTCTCTGCTTCTTCCCTGCTCAGTGATTGTAAGCAAGTAACTAAACTGCTCAGATCCTCAGGTTTATCTGCTATAAAATAGGGACAATAATATACATATTTCATTTTTCTTCTCTTTTTTAACTGTTAAATGAGTTAATACCTAGAAAGCAATTAGAACAGGACCTAGGACATATTAATAGTTTAATATGTGGTAAGCCATTACCGTTGCTCTCACTGTGGTTTCCTTCTTTCATTTGACTTTCTAACAAGAATTCAAAAACCAATTTTAGGGAAAGCCCAAATTGAGGAATCAGACAAAAGAAGAAAATCATAGGCTAATTTTTTAATTAAAATGTTTGCTATATCTTGACCATTTCTAAGTCTTTTATCTACCTCTATGTTCATTGCTCAGGGCTGTTAAGTGAATTCTGCTCATGCATACATCATGGTTTATCTTCTTACCTGTCTCAGAGCTGAGGGACAGCCAGGGATGTGGGCATGAACTTTTTTTTCAGGGACAGAATGATCTCTCTAGCTGGATTATGATCTCTCTAGCTGGATTAAAGATGCCCTTCTATTTTGGAATGCTTTAACCTGGTGTTTTTCAAGGCTGGTTCTGTTTACCAGAGAAAGGATGCCAGTTGGGTGGCTTTTCTAGAAAAGGTAAGCTTCTGTTAGAGATACTCAAAAACCTTTCACCTGACCTTTGCAGATCACTGGTTTCTGTATTAGCTTTTCCAAGTAGTGCCTCCTTTATCTAATTTTTGCTCCCGTACTTCTAGTCCCTTATCATCTAATTTACAAGGTGTGCAAAACATTCATCAGTTTGTAATGCTCCCTGTGATTTCAGCATAGATGACTACTCTTCATGCATTAAACAGTGTTCTGTAAAACTATGTGTAAATGAAATAAAATGTGACTCTGCTGGAGGATTTTAATACTTCAACTATTGCAAGTCTTCCCTCTTCCAGTGTACTCTGTCTCGCTTCTTCCATTACATCATGGAGATGTGCCTAGCACATTTTCCCTTCTGAGAGAATAATGGAAAATCTTTCCATTGCTGAGAATTATTGGAGAGTCTATTACCTAAGAGTGGGTGTTGCCAGTGAGACCAATGGCATGTGTGTGAAAGAGAAAAGGGTGGGAAGTGAGGGAGGGGGACAGTTTAATATGTAATTTATATAATTAATTTCTGTAGCATGAAAACATTTTATATATTTAGCTAAGGGAAGTTGATAGGACTCCTGCAGACAACAGATCCACAACACTCTTCCTATAAATATGAAACCATGAAAAGTAGGTTTTCAAATAATTTGGAGGTCATGAATTAAGCCTGTCAGTATTGACATGTGTAGCGTTTTAGAAGAGTGAATATGGTTCTGCATAATTTTTAGAATATATTGACCTTAATGGACTAAAAGACCATTTAATAATTTTTCTTATAGGCTGGTGGCAAAAGGGAAATCTTTCTTTGTTGACTGCTGAAGAAATACGAATCTGCAAATTTTAGTGAGGTTTCTTTTGTTGTTTTTTTTTTTTTTTTTTGCAGTACGCGGGCCTCTCACTGTTGTGGCCTCTCCCGTTGCGGAGCACAGGCTCCGGACGTGCAGGCTCAGTGGCCATGGCTCCGGGCCCAGCCGCTCCGCGGCATGTGGGATCCTCCCGGACCGGGGCACGAACCCGTATCCCCTGCATCGGCAGGCGGACTCTCAACCACTGCACCACCAGGGAAGCCCTTTAGTGACTTTTAGCTAACCTACGGCTATATAGTTTTAAACTTCTATATAAAAAAGTAGCAATAAGTTAAATAATAGTACCATTTAATGCAAATTAAGGGTGCCCTTCCCTTTTTAATCTTTTCCCTTCCTAATCTTCTAGAACCTCTGTCCCATTATATTCCAAATTTAAGGACATCAATTCAGGGTGCCCAGTGAGGCAGCAGAATGAGAAAAACCTCACTGGAGGCCAGTGAGAATCCAGGATGTCATGTAAAGACAAAACACCTCTCCATCCAAATCCGTGAACACAAATAAAATCCCACAGTATTCAAATTACATCCAGAGAAAGGCAACAGGAATGGGTAGTGGTGAGACAACTTTTATAGAGTGAGAACAACAGCTATGATGGATAGTATAACCTCTAAGATGACAGAATATAAATCCAAAAGAGTCGCTTAAACAACAGGAGACATGGTTTCTCCTACTTAACAAAATTATGATTTTTGTTTGGATCACATGTTTGTGGTAGTGATGGCGGGAGTGGTGGAAAGAGTCTGAAAGGGATTGGTGGATTTGGTAGCCGCCTGTGTAAATGGGGGCTCAGAGTTTAAGAAAATAGTCAATTGTAGAGTTAGTCAACTGTATAAATAAAAATTACTTTTTACTTTTTGTATATCCAATTCAATATATATAAATAAATACTGAGTCTAATACAGATAGAATTATTGACAGAATATTTGTAAGTGTTTTAGACTAGAAAAATAATACTGGCTCCATCTACGAAATTTATAGAAGTATAAGTATCCAACATGGGAGGTCAGAGAGGATAATAGGAATGGTTACATAAATAAAGAGAAAAAAAATGCTGCCCTCTGAACAGAAATGTGCTTGTATTTCCATGGTTTAAATACTTTAAAACAGAAGTCTTAAAAGAAGAATTTGATTTGGTTAAATGACATAGTTCTAGTAAAATGTGACAGCACTGCAATATTCTTCTATCTGGTGGAGGAGCGAAATGCCATGGCTGGGGCTTGCTTCAAATGAAGAATTGCCTGGTAAGGAAGACAGTGACTGTCTGTTGTTAAATAGAGCTCAAACAAGCTCTTAATCTACATCTTTAATCTAGATGGAGAATGTCTGACTACTGCACCTGGACTCACCAGCTATTTTTAGGATTCAGGAAATTGTTTTCATCTTGGGACTTCTATTGATCCCAATTTAGTTCTTTGTACACCGAGAGAGAGGTGACACTTTAAGAGTGACAACCAGTAACATCATTTCCTGGTTTTGTCCATAGTTCCTATTTACTATAGCTCTATAACAAGGGTTAGGAATATACAAAAAAGGAAGCAGTTTTTTCCAAAAAGTAATCCAATAGAATCGTTTCTGGGTTCTTGAAACTCTTGACAGTTACATTAAAACACTTAGCAATTTGATCTCTCTTGAAAAATACCTGTAGACATTCTGGAAGATGAAACATCTAATTGCAGTTTAGTCATCCAGTAACTCTAAAAAAGCTAGCTGAGAAGGCTATTTATAAATTCCTTTAAAGGCCTAAAGAGCTCTATGGAAGCTGATTAACTGTTTTCTATTTCTATTACAAACCAAATTGAGGGGAAAAAATAAAAGACAAACCTCCGGGCATGAAGTCATCTGCATAATTTGCATCTCCAATTTTCTTCCACCTTCAATATCTTTTACCTGTTTGGCCAACTTCCACCATTATTTTGTCTTAGACCAATTTCCTCACAGGTACCATTAGACTTAAACTCTCAGAGGTCTGATTTCCCTCTCTAATGTTGTTTAGATGGGAACTTTTTGCTTTGCATCAATTCAAGTAGAAACTGACGTTTACAAAAGAAACTTTTACTAACATTTAAGGGGAAAGTTAAGTGATTCTATACTAACCAAATGTAGACTTAACCAAGAGCTAGTAGTATGGCTGGCATAGTTTGCAAGATCTTCCCCTATTTTCTTTTCTTAGCCACAATCTTTTCTCATGGCCAGATTAAATTATTCAGGTTGATAGGCTAAGGTATGCATAGGCTGCTTTCCTTGTCATATCGAGGTCCTTAGGAGTTTTTGTTTGTTTTTGGTTTTGTATCAGAATGGCCACTTTGGTTCCGGGCTCTGTTGAGCTTCTGGTCTACAGTTATCTTTGACTGTTGACTCTTATCTTTCATAGTCAATTGACTTTTCTTGAGTATCTGGATGAAGAAGGCACATTCCCATCTGGCTGCTAACAATGCTTTCTGATGTTGTGAAAGAAACATCCCACACAGTACTTATCATTGTTGTTTGCCCTTTTTGAACATTATTTGAGCTCTAGAGTCATTGGTCTTGTTTTCTAGTCCAAACACCTGAGTGATCAAACCTTCAGATGGTGCTAGCCCTCAGGCTGCGAGTCACCCCCAGCCTGCAAATCATCCCAACAGGGGCAAGCCATCCTCTCTGTAACCTCTCTAAGCTCCTGACCCACAGAGTATGTGAGCTTAGTAAGATAGCCGTTGTTTTATGCCACTAAGTTTGGAGTGTTTGTCACTTCAAATGGTAATTGAAACAATTGAAAATATAAATTTTGGAGTCCACAACACATACATTGCATTAAAACTTTGGGACTAGATGGAATGAAAGATGATCAGTGTCTGTGCCCTGAATAGAGCCTGAGCTGAGACAGATTAAGCAAAGTAGATTTAGAAGGAATAGCCAGTGGGCTAGAAAGAGCACTGGGAGAATGTTGGAAGAGACCTGAGATTGGAAGGGATGCATTTTTTGGTGATGGGACCAAGGGTATGATTGCCAGTTTCCTCCCTTCCTTCAGAGTAACTGACTTCAACAATTGACTTCAGTAGGAGTGGAGAAAAAAAATCATTGAAGTTAAGGGGTCAAATAAAGAAAACTTTAAAATACATTTTAAAATGATATTTAAAATACTTATTTAGACTGCAGTTCATCAATGTTTACCACCAGTATCTTCCAATGGTAATTTCCATAATTTACATGCAATCCAGATGATAAATGGGTGCTTTCCAGTCTTTCAAGATCTAGACAAAATGAACTCAAGGTCGTTTCCTAAAATTTCTATGGATTTTTAGGGGCTTGCATTCTCATGGCTACCTCTGGTCTATTGCTTCTTCATGTGCCATTTCAGATTTGAGTTACATTTGCTCAGATATGTACATAGACTCTTCAATTTACACACTCAAACACACTGAAGAAAAAATGGGAGGAAGGTAGAAGAGGAGTTGAAACCATAGCAACCAAAACAACTTTTGGGTGAAACAGTAGACATCATTCTTGAATGATCTTTTGTCAATCCTACAACCGATGTCTCCACAGTGATCTCTTACCTCATCCAACATCCAGCTTCATACCATCTCTCTGGTTTTTATGTTCTGTCTTGCTTCCTTCTCTCTTACTCTTGGAAAAGTAAGAACTTCACATTTTTCTAAATTCTATAGAGCAATTTTCCCTTCAAGTTGTCCAGCAAATGAAATTCTCTTCCATTAGTGGTGGTATGTTTATGAATAGATAGAAAAGAAGCTCTCTTCTTACTTTTGACTTATTTTAATGTTTTATTTCCTCCAGGATTTTAGACACTTTATTCAAGTAGGTTTGCTAGTATATGTTCTGACTTTTACATGTTTGAAGATATCTCTATTTTTGTCATCATGCATAAGAATAACTTGATTGTGTTTAGCATTCTTTTTTTTTTTTTTTTTTTTTTTTTTTGCGGTACGCGGGCCTCTCACTGTTGTGGCCTCTCCTGTTGCGGAGCACAGGCTCCGGACGCGCAGGCTCAGCGGGCCTAGCCGCTTCATGGCATGTGGGATCTTCCCGGACCGGGGCACGAACCCCTGTCCCCTGCATCGGCAGGCAGACTCTCAACCACTGCGCCACCAGGGAAGCCCATGTTTAGCATTCTTAAGTCACAATCATTTTATTTACAGCTCTGTGGTCGATTCTTTTTCTTCTTTTATTTAGTGTCTTAGAGAAGAATCTTTGAGACCCATTTAATTTCGCTGGTAAGTAGATTTTTGTCCTGCTATATTATGGATATTTTCCCTTATCTCTGAAGCTTATTATCCTTTCTTTTGAATTCTAAGAGATTTTTATAAGTTTATCTTCTACATAACTAATGTTGCCTTTTCAGATGTAACAAATTGGGTTACTTTCATCTTTTAATGAAAATAATTATGTTATTTGTTTTTTTCTCTTTGATTCAAGAGAATTTTTTTCTAGAATGCTTTGTGGTAGTCAGAATAATGACACACCACCGCTGAACACCCACCAAAGAGGTCCGTGTTCTGATCCCTGGAAACTATGAATGCTACTTTACGTGACAAAAAATACTTTGCAGATGTGATTATGTTAAGGATCTTGAGAAGGGAGCATCATCCTGGATTATCTGGGTGAGCTCAGATAATGTATTATCAAGGGTCCTTATAAGAGAGATCAGGAGAGTAAGAGCCAGAGAGAAATACTGGAAGATGCTATACTGCTGGCTTTGAAGATAGAGCATGGGACCACAAGCCAAAGCGTGTAGGCAGCCTGTAGAAGCTAAAATGTCAAGGAAATGGATTCTCCCTTACAGTGTCCAGAGGAACACACCCTACTGTTGTCTTGATTTTAGAATTTCTAACCTCCAGCTCTGTGAGAGAATAAATTTATATGGTTTAAGTCATAATTTTGTGGTAATGTATTAAACAGTAATAGAAAATTAATGCATACTCATTAGTTTCATAGTAAAAAAGTCTTCTTTAATTTTATTGCACATATGAATCAAAAAATGTTAGAATTCTTTTCTGTTTATTGTAGGAATTTTATTTTTTATAAAAGGTATTTTTGATTTTTTTAAAAAAAGAATGTAGTGTAAATTATAGGATTTTTCCTTAAGCATGGTAATTTTTCTCAGTTTGGTCATCCACAGAGGGCTATCTATTCTTTCCTAGTCTTGTCTTATGGCTAGGTCGAAATGGATATGATTTTCTCACTAGTATCTCTCCAGTCTAGATCAAGTGATAAATGGAAAAAGTTACAATCTAATAGTGTAACTCTGATGTCTTCCCAAATCTCAAGGTTTTTGAAATAACTCTTTCCTCTATCATAGAAATAAAGTAACTCAGGCTCCCATCTAATGCGTGTGAAGATAACGTAGTTGTTTCCTAAATAATTTCTGAAGTCTAAGTAAGTGCTTACGAATTTTAACAACCACTTGCCATTTCCCACTATGAATCATTTAGAGAATGATTACTCAGTAGCAAGAGTAATCTTAAAATGTAGATAGTATCATGTCACTCCCTTGTTTAAATTCTTCAGTGGTTCCTCATTTCACTTCGGGAAAGACAAAAATCTTTAAGCTCACAAACTTCAGTGTTATCTGTCCTGTGCCTACCTCGCCAGGATATCTGCTGCTGTCATCTCTCACCATCATCCTTTTGAGGCCTTCAATACATCAAGTTTCTTCCTACCTCAGGACTTTGCATAAATCCTTTCCTCCATGAAATGTTTTTCCTCCCCACCCCTTCTGCCTCCTAACAGCTCTTCATCCTTCAGATTTCATTGTAAGTGTCATTCCCTCAAAGGTTTCCCATGACCTTGCCTGCCAGTTAAAATTAGTTCCTCCTGTTACAGCTTCTAATAGAATCCTATAAATTTTCTCAGTGATTATTTAATGTCTGTCCCCTCTAAAAAGCTATAAGTTTTAAGAAGGCAAAGACTATGTCTTTCGTTACAGTCTATCTCCAGAGCCAAGCTCAAGTAACATTTGAGTAAGTGAATGAATCTGAATTGCTGTTTCTGGCTTCTCCATGGTGATTTCTGGCCATTGCATTTCATCCTCTGTTCTATTTCATTAATCTGTCTTAGCTTCAGAGCATGACCATCACCTCTCATCTTTGTTTTTCAGTCCCCAAGTCTGTGTTAAATGAAGGCTCATGCCAGGTTGCAGGTTTAATTTTTAAACTTCATTTATTCATTCAAAATATTTGCACTGGGCACTATTCTAAACATTTAGTGATTCTTTCTTGGTGTGGGGAACAAGATGCAATGTTGCCAGCTCATTGCTCTATGAGGCCTTGTGGTGCCCTTGATATGGTCCAAATGTTTTGGTCCGTATATGTGAGGTTATGCTCCTAAGGATACAATGCCTGGATTTCAAGTTTAACCCTAATACTTCTGAATTTCAGAGGGTGGTGGTATTAATTCGCCAGTGTTTTCTCTACTGCATTATGAATATATTACCCTTTTAAAAGAGGATGTTTGACATTGGCACTGCATGCCTTCCTTCAAAACAATTCTATGTATATCTATATTATTGATACTTTTAAAAGAAATGCATCAAGGTTTCTTGCATATGGCCAGTATTCATCTTTACTTTCTGGTGCTAATGTGGAAATTTTTCCTCTTTCCCATTTAAAAAATATTTTATTAGGCATTGCAATCAGAATATGAAAGCAGGGAGATAAAAGTCTGCCCTTTTTATTATCTTGCCCAAAAGCTGCCAGTGATTTCTTCACCAAACTATGATCTCCTTACCCTCTATCTTGTCTGTTGTCTATTTATCAGTTTATTTTTGTTATGGGTAGGAACTGCATTCTAGGAAATTATTATGTATATTAAAAACTCACGAGTATCCATATAGCGTGAACTATCCTGTAATAGATCGTCCCGATAGCCTCAGAGGAAGAATTTCATGACTCTAGTAACATTTGCATTTCATAGTTGATTGAGTACCTTGTGAAATGAATGAGTACTATCATGAATACTTCACTCTGTTGGATCACTCCAGTATATTGGCATTTGAATGTTCATCACCACTATCAAATCAATTCAGCATTACTAACTTCACTTCTAGGGAATGGATTTTTGTAGCCTTCTTCTTCATAATTTGGAAGAAGAGAAAAGAGAAAGCTCCACGAGGTATGAAAGAGTGCTAGAATTCCTCCATTTTATAAGTGAATTCAAGTGACATCAAATGAAACCCAACCACATATATGTGCGAATATGAAACACTAAGGTGTGGATAACATTCAGACATAAAATGAGATCATTATTCTCAAATAGAGTTGTTATTTTGAACAGTATTATTGGAGGATAATCTTGGAAAGAAGAACTTGTAAAACTAGTTGTGGCTGTAATCCATTAGAATGACTTCATAAGAGTGGCTTGTAAATATCCTCTTAAACATAGTTGAATGAGAATAATTGTCCTCTTACGTGCTTGAGACAGCTAAATACAGCATGGTCTTTCCAGAAATGACACCAACACAATATATCATTAATTTTATCCAATTGTTTCCTGAAGTGGCCCCAATTATATGATTTTTTTTCATCTAATATAGTTCGTTTACAGAAAGTGGAATATAAGCAACATGGTATTTTATTTTCCACTAAGAAAGGGAGTCTATTTGATATAATAATATTATTTTGGACCCTTTATATTGAGAAAAAGAATATACATCTTGTTAAACTACAAAGTATCCACATTCAACTGGGTACCTAATTATCTTCCCTGAGGACTTTTTTTTCAAGAACAAAGGTGATGAGGCAATGAGTATATCATTAGTTTCATTTTATAGAGATAATGCTCATGCATTGTTCTTTGTCATAGTAAGTAAAACATTTCAGAGGTCTAAAATAAAATATTAATCTACTCCCACCTTTCCTATTCCACATCCTGAGAGACCCAGTGTAATCAGTATCAGGATGATGTCTATCTTCCACATCATTTTCTATGTTTATACAAATAATACAATAATACAAAATATGTATTTTATACAATTAATACAAAATATGTATATATGATGTGAAAATATCCAAGACAATATACAAATAAATTCTATTTATTTAATTCTATTTATTTAATTCTATTCTATACTTCTATTATAAAATTACTATAATCAAAAGAATATGGTATTGGCTGAGGAGTAGACCTTTCACATACACACCCCTCTATGTTCTGTGTAGCTATCACACATGAGCAGTTAGTGTCAGCCTCCTGCTCAAGCTTCCAGTGATCCTCCATTGTTTATAGTAGTTCTGTCCAACAAAACTTTCTATGGTCATGGAAATATTCTATAACCTGTTTTATCCATTAGGGTAGCTACTAGCTACATGTGGCTATTGGGCATTTGAAACATGGCTCATGGAACTAAGGTACTGAATTTTTAATTGGGCTTAATTTCAATTAATTGAAATGTAAATGGTCACAAGTGGTTTGTAGCTACTGTACTGGACAGCACAGATCTGTAAAGTCAAACCCAAACTCCTTATCAAGCATTTAAGATCCTTCATAATTTTATCTCAGATGACCTGAGATCAAGGCCTATAGGACTTTAGAATAAAAACTGAAAGATAGTGGTGCTGCAAACACAGGGAAAAAAAAAGCCTAAAAGCATGGCCTACAGGACACATGGGAATACTATTCTTACCTCTGCTTTGAATATATCATCAATTTTATTATTGAAAGCACAGCTTCTGCTTAAAAATCATTCAGCAAGTTTCCTTCCTCCTTTTCCAGTTCATAGTTTTGATTATTGCAGGCATGTTAGTTGGGGAGAAAGAGGATGTAAAGGGTGAATATAGTCTTATGATTAATTAACCTTTTATGATGCATGTATTAGGGGAATGGATACAGTAGGACTAGCACCACTTTTGACTAACCAATTTTAGGTTTTACCACATTCAATTGTTTGAGAGATAATTCAATACATATTTACTTCCAGTTGTTTAGCAGCGGGGCTCTACTGAATATCTCTGGAAAATATTTTATGGAGTCGTTGACATATTGACAAATGACAAAGAAAATTTTTTGTATCGTCTTTCATTTATATGGACAATCAAGAATTATGTCTTTTGGACAAACAAGTTCACACTTTGTAATGGTCTTGTATGTGAAGAATGCAAAGATCATAGCTATTTGGTCTGATTGTTTATCTGATAGCTTTGAGATTCCATTTATCTGAATAATATTATTTTCAAAATTTCTGTGTCAGTAACTGCTTAGCTCTCCAGGGATTGCACATTTATGAGTGCAAATGGCCTCCCGATTTTTATAAAACAAAACTAGCTTCTTTGGCAGGCAAAATGTTTCCAGTGAAGTGATCTCCTTTTCTCACATTAAATAACAAAGATTGGATTTTTCTAAATGTTTTGTCTATGCAACATCTTTAACACTTTAATTGATTTGAAATGATCTTGGCCTTGTAAAGTATGTTCTCTAAATGGTTAGGTTTTTCTTCTTTCTTTGAACCAGTGTAAGCATTTCTACAGCACCTGGTTCTTTGAAAAGCAGAACCCATGCCATACCTACAAGTTGGAACACCTCCAAGAAAGTCCTTTTGTTTGTGTGTGTTTGTGGTGAATCATTCATAGTCTGTGAGATCTATCAAAATAGCGTTGTCTGAAAACCTTGTTTTCCTATTTTTTTCCTTCAGATGACTCATACTTCAGTGCTTTCATGCCTAGATTCTTTTTTCTTTCTTGTTTCTCATCATGTTCATTCAGAAGATGTTCTTTCACTAGTTCCAAAATTTGTATTTCTATATTCTGTCAGTTTTCATCTTGAAACATACACACAGCAATATGCTCGGAATTATAAAATTCTGCATTAAATCCCAACACTTAAAAAACCCCTCATCTTCTCAATACAGGTTTACCTGCACTTCTGTTCTCATTTTTATTTAGTACAAATTTATTAACATTTTAATTTCATTAGTGCTTGAAACTGTATTTTATCTGTTAGGAAGATTTTGGCTATGAGAAACATAAAAACCAATGCTAAGTGGCTTAAACAACAAGGGTACTTGATACCTCATGCATGAATGTGAAAGGTATGGTGGCTTCAAGGTTAGCTGAATGAGTAATAATGGTCTCAAGGACTCAGGTTCTTTCTATCTTTCTCTTCAGTCATTCTTTTCTTTTAAGTCAGTTTTATTGAAGCATAACTTACAAAAAAAATTCATGACTTTTAAGTGTACAATTAAATGAATTTTGGCAATAATCACTACCACAATCAAGAAATTAAACACCTCTATCATTCCAAAAAGTTCCGTTAGCCCCTTTGCAGTCAATCCCATTCTCCCAACCTAAGCCCTGCCAATTTCAATGGAATTATACAGTATGTACTCTTTTGCATCTTCTCTCCTTCACAAAGCATCATGTTTTTGAGATCCATCCAGGTTGTTGCTTATATCAATAGTTTGTTCCTTTTTATTGCTGAGTGATAGTCCATTGTGTAGGAGATATATTGCATACCACAATTTGTATACCCATTCACTAGTTGATGGGAATTTGAATTGTTTCCAGTTGTTGACTGTTACATAGGAAGTTGTTATAAATGTTCACATACAAGTTGTTGTGTAGATAGAGGTTTACAATTCTCTTGAGTAAACACTTAGGAACATGAATGCTGGGTCATACGCTAATTATATGTTTAACATTACAAAAAACTGACAAACTGTTTTCCAAAATAGCTGTACTATTTTGGATCCCTACTACCAGTGTAAGAGAGTTCCAGTTACTCCACATACTTACTAAAACTGGGTATCTTAGTGCTTTGTGAAGAGCAAAATTTTTAATTTTTATTAAGTTAATTTATCAGTTTCTTCATATAGGTTTTCAGCTTTTTTCCCCCCCTGGGTACATTCTAATTACACAAATTCAAAGATTACAAAGATTTACCAAATCCAAGATCATAAAATCTTTCTCCCAGGTTTTCTTCCAAAAGTTTTATAGTTTTAACTTTTGTATTTAGATTTAGGTTTATGATCAATTTCAAGTTAGTTTTTATGTGGTGTATAAATTATGGGTTGAGGTTCTTTTCTTTTTTCCTCTCTTTCTTTCTATAATAGATGTGATAGATAAATAGATAGATAGATAATAGATAGATGTTCTAAGTGTTCTAACCTCATTTGTTGAATGTTCTGCAATTTCTAGTGTGTTAGATTTGTACTTTGTTCTAAACTCATGGTCACAGATGACTGCAAAAATTCCAGGCATCACATTTGGAATGACATGCAGGAGAGACCATCTCTTCATAGAAGTGTACAGGAAACTTTTATTCATCTCTTATTACCTATACTTCATACATGCTTCCTGTCTAAATCAATCAGTGGAAAGGGGAATGGGACCACCATCACTCATTTATTCTTTTAAAAAGAAAATGGCACGTTTTCTATATGCATTCTAGGGGCTAGGAGTACAGTAGTGATGAGAAGAGTAAAAATTGTTGCCTGCTTTTATGGAGCATACAATTTACTGAAGAATACTATTTGCCTATTTTCAAAATAAATAAGTAACTGGTATAATATGTTGTTGTACAGTATTAAGCACTGGGAGGGAAAAAGGAAAAGGGACTATGAAGTATTGTGGGTAGGTTGAAAGTTTAGATAGGTTAGTTAGGAAAGGGCTCACGGAGTTGACTTTTGTATAGGAGACCTGAAGAAGGTGATAAAGTAGGCCATACAGATATCAGATTGAAGAGTGGTCCAGACAGAATGAAAAGTGCAATAGTCCTGAGAACAGCAAGGAGGCCACAGTGGTTGCAGAAAGTAACAGGAAATGGGGGAGGTACAGAAACATGTAGATCATTGTAGGTAAGTCATTCTCAACCAGCAGCAATTTTGGCAAAATTTACAAATTTTGGTAATGTCTGGGGGACATTTTTGGTTGTCACAACCTGTAGTACTACAGAGGCTCAGGGTGTTGATAAATAACCTACAATGCACAGGAGAATCCACTTTTGACTATCCTCCCCTTTGTCAACAAGGAATTATCTGGCCCAAATGTCAGTAGTACCAAGGTTGAAAAACACTGTTTTAGGTCATAGTGAGGACTGGCTGACAATGACTGAATTAGAATGTCACTGAAGAGTTTTGAGCAGAGAAATGGTCTAAGCTTTTTAAAAGATCATGCGGCTGTTTGTTGTGAATAGACTGAGGGGTAGAAGGGTAAGAAATACGATAGCTTTTAGGAGGGTACTACCAGTATCCAGGAAAGACATGGTGGTTTGGACCAGAAAGATAGAAATAGGAGTGGTAGGAAGTGATGGATTCTGGATATATTTTGAAGGCTGAGCTAACAGGATTTATGAACTGCTATGAACTAAATATTTGTGTTCTCCTAAAATTTGTATGTTGAGACGTAATCCCCAAGGTGATGGTATTTGGAGGCAGGAGCCTTTGGGAGGTAACTGAGTCATGAACTTGGCCAGACTCAGGACTGTGAGGAATCATCTCTGTTGTTTACAAACCACCTAGTCTGTGGTATTCTATTATAGCAGTGGGAAAGGGCTATGATACTAACATACTAGGTATATGTAGGTATGAAACAGAGGAGCCATGTATGACCCCTTAAGAGTAATCTGTTGTGCCTGGTGCTGTTGTTGCATCTTCCCAAAGATAGTAACCTGGGGAGTGGGTAGAAACCTGAACAAATTTGGAATGGCAGATTTAATGCCCATATAAACGTTGGGCAGGCAAACAATAGCATCTGTTACATATATATCTTATAGAAATAAGAATGGATGTTGTTAGACTAGTGAGTGACTATCTTAAAGGGCATGATTATTCTATGTATAGACTATTGAGTTTCTTTAAAAATGCTTTTTTATCCACATCAGAGATTTTTTAAATTATTTATTTATTTATTTTTGGCTGTGTTGGGTCTTCGTTTCTGTGTGCAGGCTTTCTCTAGTTGTGGCGAGTGGGGGCCACTCTTCATCGCAGTGCACGGTCCTCTCATCGTCGCGGCCCCTCTTGTTTCAGAGCACAGGCTCCAGACGCACAGGCTCAGTAGTTGTGGCTCACAGGCTCCGTTGCTCCGCGGCATGTGGGATCTTCCCAGACCAGGGCTCGAACCCATGTCCCCTGCGTTGGCAGGCAGACTCTCAACCGCTGCGCCACCAGGGAAGCCCAGAGATTTTTAAAAAGAGTCTTCTCATGCCATCTTTCATTTGGTGACAGTTTGATAGACGTAGGAAGGCTTAAAACCCTATTCCATCAAAGTCATTAAAGGATTTTGACTTCCAGTATTTGCATCCCAAGCAATTACTGACTTCCCATATAAGATGTTGATGTATTGTTTAAGAATTGCTTTCTGAGCATTTATTTTGCCTAACCTAAAATATTATAAGCTAACTATGAGTCCTTATTATATGTTAGAAAACTACTTATTTCTTTCACTTAATTATCATCATAATCTTATAACCAATAACCTGACAAACTCTACTTAGGTTTCTTGACCAAACTCTACTTAGGCTCCCCTGAACTCTTACTCAAATAGGCCTTGACTTTTGGACTTCCATGTTCTCTCTATACTGTCCAATTTTAGCAAACATCCTGCTAAGTTTAGCCAGAATCTCTCCATTCTCCATATCTAATCCAGTTCCTCATCCTCCACCACCCGCCCCCGGTGATGTCTGATCACCTTGGCCTGTCTTCAGCAGGAATTCTGTTAGCACCATCTAACCAGAATACTCTCCTCTCCCCTGATATTTCCTCTTAGTAATTTTCCATCCACTGACCCCCACCCAGGTCCTTGGCTATAAATTCCCGCTTTTCTTTGCTGTATTTGGAATTTAGCATAGCTCTTTCTCCTATTTCAAGAGTTTTGAATAGTCTTCCTTACCATTTTAAGAAATGTCGGAATAATTTTTTCTTTAACAAACCTTCTTAACCTGAATAACTAGGGTTATTTCCATTTCACAGACCAAAAAAAAAAGAAAGTTTTGTAAAGTAATTACGTTTAGTCAAGATTATCCAACTAGTAAATGGATCTTGAGCCAATATGCCTCTGAGAACTTAAACACAGTGTTATAGACCTTCCTGCTCACACAGGCTTCTTGCTCTAGAGGCCTGGCCAGTGTGACTGGCTGCCCGGGTAAATGCTCAGTAAGGACCGGCCCGCTGACTTGAAAACTCTAGGTACCGAGATCATGGTATAAGAGACCTGAAATTCCTTCTACACAAATGCACACCAAACTGATGTGATGGTGTAGACCCGCCGCCGCCTCTTCGTCTCTGCGTCCCCGAGCGCTGACAGGCCTCCTGAACGAGAACGCTGGCTGCGGCCTAGGCGAGGCTCCGTGGGCCCCGGGCCGGAGTCTCCGCCCAGAAGCGAGCTGTGTCGGGCGCGCGCTTCGCCGCGGGCCCAGGTGCAAGAAGTTAGTTTGGCCCCTTCCGCGGGCCGCGCCGGCTCCGGGCCCGCCTCCCCGCGGGATTGGAGGCCCGCGGCCCCGCCCGGCCCTGCTAGGCCGGCGGGAGGCGTCGCGCGGTTTGGCGGCGGGGACGCGGAGGGCCTGGTTAACCTCTTCTCGTCCCCGGTTCCTGGGGGTCGCGTCGGGACCCCACACTTCCGCGCCCCGCTCTCCGCCTGCCCGCCCCGCGTGGCGCCCCAACCTGGGGAGGAGCTGCGGTCGGAGAGAGACGCCGGGGCCTCCGGGCCGCGCCCCAGCCCCGGACGGGCAGCGGTACCTGCTTTCGCGGTTGGTCCTGACTTTTTTCTAACTCAGTGCGTGAACCTGGCGCCCCTTCAACTCCCGTTCGCCCAGAGGGTGGGGCGGAGGAGTGAGGCGGGCAAGGAGATTGGGTTTCTCTTTTCGTCGGTCTAGAGGGAGGTTGAGTCGGGAAGTGAGTCTCCAGACGCCGGCGAGCTTCGGGTGGTTCGGGCAGGCCGGGCGTGGGGGTGTCCTGGGCCGACGAGCGGGCACAGGCGGGCGGTGGGCCGCGCTGCCCCGCCCCTGCCTCCGCTCTCACGGTCCTCCGCCATGGCCGCCCCAAGCCCAGTCTTGACTCGGGTTCAGGCCTCTGGGTAGCGGTTTCTCCCCGGAAACTCGTGTTGAGCACTTTTCATCGCAGCCCTGGGAGGGGACCCCAAAGCAGCAGGGATGTCTGTGTCGGTACTGGCCTTGAGAGGAGGCTGGCGCTTCCTCCTGTGAACTTGGACTCCGCATCCATGCCCAGAATGCGCATTGTATAGTCAGTCACCTTTCAGGTCTCAAGTTCTGATGCCACAGAGTTGCCCCCAAACTTGTCTTCTTTATACTGATTGAGAATTTATGCCCTGCTGAAAAGTTGTTCTCTGTAGACTTTAGGTTTTTTTTTTTTTTTTTTTTTTTTGCGGTACGCGGGCCTCTCACCGCTGAGGCCCCTCCCTTTGCGGAGCACAGGCTCCGGACGCGCAGGCTCAGCGGCCATGGCTCACGGGCCCAGCCGCTCCGCGGCATGTGGGATCTTCCCGGACCGGGGCACGAACCCGCGTCCCCTGCATCGGCAGGCGGACTCTCAACCACTGCGCCACCAGGGAAGCCCCTAGACTTTAGGTTTTAAATCAGCAAATAAATGTTGGGCCCCAGTACATAAAGTACTGGTCAGTATATATAAAGTACTGGTTAAAACTTTTCCTGTTTTGGGCATCGTTCATTTAAATTCCTGGCTTCCCTTGTGTTCGCGTTAGGAAGAGGACAGGTGAATATTGTTAAAGATTTCTGCTGTGTTCCTTTGCTCTACCTGGGGTGTTGCTGCTGAGTAAAAGATAGGGCGTTGATTAAAGTAAGTGAAGCAGGGAAAACCTACCAAAAGGAACAGAAACCTTCTCATTCCGAAGACGGATAGCGTATACAATGAAAACTTTACTTTCATTTCAAAAGCACTCACCAGTTTTAAAAAATTCTTTGGAAATACTTAGAGGATGGCAGTTACTTTCACAGTTAGTTTCAGGCCTGTATGCTGTGTGTGTGTGTTTTTCCCGAAGAACTTTTCTCTTCCGACTCAAAAATCTCTGGTGCAATTCACTAACCTGTGTACAATTAAAATTAATTGGGTAAAGTTGTATGGCTATACTATGGAGTCCATACTTTTGTTGTTGGCAGTACTATATTAATCTCTAAGACAGGGCAGTTTTCACTGGTGAGGGTGGGGAAGGGACAGGATATAGAGGAACAGAAAGAAGCTGAAAGTAGTGTGCCAACCCTGAAACTGCACAGTGGCCTCGTGCTCTGCTTAGTTATACATCCATGAAAACCCAGTGCTTCGCTCATTTAACAGATATTTACTGAGTACCTACTCTGTGTCAGTTGCTGGGCTTGGTAATGATGTACATTGCCGTCGTCCATGTTTTCCCAGTCAAAAGCTGTATTTTCTTTCCTAGTGACTGAAAACCTCATCTTTGACACTTAGCATTCTCAATGAAAGGACTATTTTCATATATATGAAATTTATTTTCTTTTTGTAATTGGAGATTGTTAACTCATTTCTTGAGGTGTATTCTGCACTGTTAATAGGTTTTTTTTTTTTTGCGGTACGCGAGCCTCTCACTGTTGTGGCCTCTCCCATTGCGGAGCACAGGCTCCGGACGTGCAGGCTCAGCGGCCATGGCTCACGGGCCCAGCCGCTCCGCGGCATGTGGGATCTTCCCAGACCGGGGCACGAACCCGTGTCCCCTGCATCGGCAGGCGGACTCTCAACCACTGCGCCACCAGGGAAGCCCCTGTTAATAGGTATTTTGACTGCCTAACTGAATTTCGGAAATGTTAAGTGAGGTTCAGCAGGTTTATTTGTTTTTTAACATCAATGCCTCTTAGATTTCAATATTGTAATGTTGGTGAATCTCCAATTTGAATAAAATGTGTGGGCTTTCCTAAGCCCAGTTGACTTCAGAATCCTAATTTCTGGGAACCTGGGAAAGTGCCCCATAGAAGACATTTTAAGAAATGTATTTTATCTGGAGTTTTCTTTGTTGTTGTTTTTATTTTTAATCACTATTTCACCCCTTCTGCCAACAGAAGTGATGCCACCAAGAAGAAAAGAGAAATACAGACTTCCTGTTCCACTTCCAGAAGGCAAGGTCCTGGATGATATGGAAGGAAAACAGTGGGTGCTGGGCAAGATGATTGGCTCTGGAGGATTTGGTTTGATATATTTAGGTAAAGTATAAATCACCAAATATTCTTATATATGTGACTATAACTGTGATTTCTTAATAGTATTTTGAAAATTGAAACTTTGAAATAAGATATAATCCATAAATGTACTTTTCTAAGTAGTATGAAGATAATGTTTAGTAAAATGTCTAGGTTCAAGACATGACTGACCCCAGTCCTTGTTGTCCATGTTTTTCTGAATGACTCTTAGAAGTCTTTTCAGAGCATAATTACACAGTCTGCCAGACAAAATGTTAATGTTCCTTTTTGAGAGTGTTTTCCTGGAAACATTGCTTTTTACAGCTCAGAGAATGCAACTGTATGAATACAAACACTTTCCATTTGTGAATCTTAATCATTAATATTTAAGTAGTACAGGGTTCTGGTCATTTCTTAACTAGGCCTCACTGGAGAACTGGGCCTTCATACCTCAAGGCATCTATTGTGTGGAATGAATTAACTTCTGTACATCTAGAATGGTACTAGTTACATGCCATCTTGAGATAATTGTTTTTTTTAACTAATTTATTTTTTATTTACTGTTTTTTATTTTTGGTTGCATTGGGTCTTTGTTGCTGTGCGCGGGCTTTCTCTAGTTGTGGCGAAGGGGGGCCACTCTTCGTTGCGGTGTGCAGGGTTCTCATTGCTGTGGCTTCTCGTTGTGGAGCATGGGCTCTAGGAGCGCGGGCTTCAGTAGTTGTGGCACTCGGGCTAATAGTTGTGGCTCGCGGGCTCTAGAGTGCAGGCTCAGTAGTTGTGGCGCACGGGCTTAGTTCCTCTGCGGCATGTGGGATCTTCCCAGACCAGGGCTTGAACCCATGTCCCCTGCATTGGCAGGCAGATTCTTAACCACTGTGCCTCCAGGGAAGCCCCTATCTTGGGATAATTAAGAAAATAGACACTCATTTAGTTTTTGTGTTCTTTGGTACAGGTAAGGAACCTGAGTTGAGTATACTTTTACACTACGTTTAAAAATTTAAAAATTACACTGACTTTAAAAGGATTATTCAGGGCTACCTTGTATCTGTAGTTTAATGATCAAGAAATATCCATTACAAGATGAGATTTAATGAATAAAATAAGATAAATATTAGTGATTAAAAATATGCTCTTAAGGAGCAGTTCTTCTAAATATATTGACTCATTATATGTGTGTCTGTAAGAATTTAAGAAGTTGGTAAAAAACCTTCTTTGGAGGAATCTTGGGTTCCTCATTAAACATTTCAAAGTGTAGGGAAGGAAGGACTTTCCCTCTACCCTCTTAAGCTTGATACCTGGGTTTATGAAATAAACTTACAACAGGCAGATTAACAGGAGAAAAGGTATACAAATTTATTAATTATTTTAATGTTACTTGCACAGTAATATCAGGAAAAAAAGTGAATAAATACCCTAAAACACGGTGAGATTTGAGAGCTTACATACTGTCTTAATAAGGGAAGGGGAGATACAGGCCACTTAAGGAACAGTAAATTATTTTTAGGAAAGATTAATAGCCCTTAGAAAAGTAGATGGGGGCTATGATAGTTTATAACAAAGTTTGGGATTATAACAAAGTTTGGGAGTGCTGTCAACTTCTCATCTCTTCTGTGATGAGTCAGTCTTTTCTGGTTAATGAAGCGCTCCTGGAGGGAATTTAAAACAGTGGAGTTTTTTTTTTTTTTTTTTTTTTTTTTTTTTGGAGGCTCTGTCTTTAGGCAAATAAAGGGAGTTCAGAGGAAGCCTCTCCCTACATTTGCTATTTTTCAAATGCCTTTAGTTCAAAATAATCCTTATGCCAAAGAGGCATATTTTAGGGTGGCATATTCTGCCACCCTTCTCACACAAACATGTTTCATGGATCATGAAGGATAAAGCTTCTCTTCTGATAAAATTAAGATTGTAGTTTTGAACAAATGGATGAAATTCAGTCAATAAGTAACTTAGTAATCACCTGAGTGTCTAATCTAGTTGGAAAGATAAGACCAACACAAAATTATTGTATGGGTTAAATAAAGAACAGCTTCCCCATTTAAAGGATTTGAACTTTCTTGAAAAATGCTATGATTCTAAGTACTAGATTGAGTGACATAGACAGCACTGTTCAATAGAAATGTAATACAAGCCATGTATGTAAAGTAAAATTTTCTAGGAGCCACATTAAAAAAAAAGTAAAAAGAAACAAGTGAAATTTAATTAAATAATATGTATTATTAAATACAATATATCTAAAGTATTATAATTCCAACATGTTATCAATATTAAAAAAAGGAAATATTTCACTTTTTTAGTTAAAGTCTTTAAAATCCAGGATGTGTCTAGTCATATTTCAGGTGGTCAATAGCTACGTATAGGTTGTGGCTACCACATTGGATGGTGCAGATAAAGACCCTGAGAGTACTTGGGGTCTACACAGAATAGAATTCTTTGTAGAATAAGTGTTGGTTGAGACTCTGAATTAGTGAATGCTCTCGTATGTCAGAGAGTAAGGATCTCTAGTACATTGTCTTGACTCAAGGTCAGAGAAATGGAGTTGAATAAATTATTTCTGATGTGGCTGAGCTATAGCCTTGGATCGCACAGCTTATCAGTTACACTTTCAGTTTTCTAATGTTTGGATTATTTGAGTAATTTCAAAGAACTACAGAAAAGCATTGATTGTGATGGTCTTATTTCTTTTCTCTTTTTTAGATGTACACATTATATGTGTTAATATGTATTTAAATTTAAGTGCATGTTTAAAGTTAAATTATATGTCTATACACATAATACATATATGTATGTGTACATATATGTGTATACATACTCACTACTTGTGTGGTTCCTGTTGTGAAAAAGGAATTTATTTGCTTAGGCATGTGGTTTATTTGTCCCTATTTAAATACAGAAAAATCTTTGCTTCTTTCAGTCCAAGTACTGCACATATTTTTTTACTTATTTTTTTCTCAGTAAGATTTATTTTGCAACAATTTTCAAGGTTTCATATGTTATGAAATACCCCCTACTATCTGAATTTCAGAACCTGGATCCTGGAAATATAAGCAAGTGCACACGTTGGGGGAAGGACTTTAAAGAAATGTTTAGCTGTTTTGAGGAAAAGTCTCCATACTTCAGAATATATAATAAAGCTGTGTGTTCCAAGTGTTGTTATTGTTCTATCAAAAGTGGCATTCATAAATCATAAGATCAGCTCTTCAGTGAGATGCCATCAGCAACAACTTCATTAAAATTAGCTTTTACTTATTTTCAAAGCTAAGCAAATCCATATGAAATTATATCATGTTTTTGCATTTTACCATGGTTCTCATCACTTCCTGTATATATAAATGAAGAAGTAGGTAAATTCAGGTTTCCTTAATACCTTTGTGTCCAGTTTCTTTTTAAGCATCATATTTGCCAGATATACTCTTTCAGCAGACACTTCATCAGCATTTGTTACCAAAGGCTGAGAAGAAGCTAACCGCTATGTCTAACTCATTGTGTGTGTACAGCTGTCCTCGAGCTTTGAGATCAATATCCAAGGCCTTTTCAGTAGTCAGAAAGAAGGAAAGGGGAAGGGGCAGAAATATTTTATGTTTACTCTTGACTTGGAGAAATAATGTGCCTGTAGCATTAATAGAAATAGTAATAAGAAGGAAAAGAAAAGTCTGAATACAAGACAAAGTTCTTTCTTTGTATATGAAAAGAGAAGAGGGGAAAAGGGAGAATGGAAACTGGTTTAGGGGGTGGAAAAATTGCTGTTATTTTGGGATCAAATAAGTGAAAAAAATTTCTAAAACTTCAGGAGAGAGAACTAAGAGTTTGAATTCTACCTTAGTGCTAGGTATAACATAGAACCAAGCAAACTAAGGGAGAATTGCACGAATAAAAGCATGGGCTTTGGTGTTAGGCAAATTTGGGTTGAATTTGACTGAGCCTTTTGCAAACTTGAGTGACTTTCACCTATTCACGAGTCTTTGTTTCTATTCTGTATGATAGGGGTAATAATAATAGTGATGATTAAATAGGATAAGGTTTTTTTTTTTTTTTTTTTTTTTTTTTTGTGGTATGCGGGCCTCTCACTGTTGTGGCCTCCCCCGTTGCGGAGCACAGGCTCCGGATGCGCAGGCTCCGGATGCGCAGGCCCAGCGGCCATGGCTCACGGGCCCAGCCGCTCCGCGGCATATGGGATCCTCCCAGACCGGGGCACGAACCCGTATCCCCTGCATCGGCAGGCGGACTCTCAACCACTGCTCCACCAGGGAGGCCCTAGGATAAGGTTTTTAAAGAACTTGGAACTCGATAAGCAATTCAATGTAATTTATTTATTTATTTAGAATTTCCCATTCTCAGTGATAGTTGAACTCTAAATTCAGTGTCTGTTACCGCAGGAGATTAGGATGGTGACAAAGACATCTACTGGAGAGTTTTTCCATTTGTCCTGCCATGGACTGTGATGGATTTAGCTACTGAATGTGGTAAAACTAAGAACATAAGAGAATGTCAGTAGAATGACATTTTACTTACCAACCTCTATCTATTTTTCCCACTAAAATTTACAATAGTAGCCATGATGACATAGTGAAAAGTTCTCATTTAAGCTGTTATCTTATGTTTCAGATATGAAAGATACCGTGTTTCAGAAATTAGTCAAAAATCTAGAAAAACAGAATTACAGGTAATAAACTTCAGCCAAATTCTTCAAGTACTCATGAAGTCTTCTTATATTAGTACAAATAGAAATGATTTATCTGTGTAAGTTTTAGTTTTTTGAATTTGAGCATAACCATGACAATTTAACATCTTTGGAACATCAAGCACAGACTAGATGTTCAACAGTTATTTGCCTGAGAGATGGAGATAGATTGGGCTGCTTAATCCACACAAGCCAGTTGCTTTATTCTCTTCCATAATTATAGATGTTACCCTTAACTCCAGCCTGTAATCTTAGAGATGTACTCTTAGTCACAAGAAAAACTGAGACAAATTAACTCTCATGATGTCATCTAAAAAAATCTCTATACGTTTTATTGACAATAAATCAATAGCATTATCTTTTCTAAATAATATGTTATTATAACTAAAATTAGCTCTCTTGAAGCATTAAGATCAATCATTTATTCATGGATAAATGTTTAGACTTCAAGTGACTGCCATGCATTTTTTGGGTAATCCTCTCAGATCAGCTCAATTTTGCTCTTTAGAAACAGAAGAAATCTTTTTTTTTGGTGGGGGGGTGGTAGGACAGGGAGAAGAGGATAGGATGACTAGGAGTTTTAGAAATTATCAAAGTTTAACTCACGTATTTTATTGATGAAGAAACAGACTTCTATTTATGAAGAAATAGAAAAGATTATTTATACATGTATGTTTTTTACTTATTGTACTTTCTAGTAAGCTGGAATGGATTGATTTTTAAGGTATGCAGAGTAGTGTTCAGAAGAGCCTAATGATAATGCTAGCAACAAAGTAGAGTTACTGAAACATATACTGCTTCATTATACATTGCTGTGTTAAATGTTATTTTGGCAGTGTTTTATAGAGAAGGCTTTGAGATAAGCAGTTACTCTTATCTGATACAGTGCTTACTAGGAACCACAATTGTTACTAGGAAATTTTGCAGATGATACTGTGTGGGTGAAAAGAAGAAGGAAATAAATATGAAATAAGGATAACTTGTACTAGAAACTGTAGTATATAAGATAAATTAGTTCTCAGATGAAGGTGTAAGAGATAATAGGTGATATAATCTCAACAGAAGAAGAGATCACTTGGGATTTTGTGAGTTTAATAAACTTGATATACCTTTCACAAGAATACTTAAAGTCCCTCGAAGTTGTATTTTAATTTTGTATGTGCTGTCCATCAGCTATTAATTTTGAATTTTAAAAGAGTGTTCATTTACTTATCAGTTAAGAAATCTAAGTATCTGCAAAAGTTTGGATTCTTTGTATAAAAAGAGAGTGTTCTTCTAAGGCTTACTTAGCCTTTTCTTATCTCTTTCATTTTTGTAAGTGTCTGATCTTCTTTTTAACATATTTTATATTGTGGGTCTTCAGTTTCAACATTTCTACTCTCAAACTCTTTTGCCTTAAGGGAAGATTTACAAACTGCTCTGTTCTTCAATGATTTATATATTATGTCTCTTCCACTGCACCTGTTACTATCTTATAACTTTACAGTGGTCAAGGTTTTTAAAGTTGAAACCTGTTTGCTATGGGGAAATGTCTTCTTCGTGAAATGAGTTCACCTCTATTGCCACACAATAAAAAAACTCCCAGCTTTCGGGAGCTTCTGCCTTCCTTAGGAAATAAGGATAGACTTTTGCTTCTGAAGTGTTTTAGGGTTTTTTTTTTTCTTTAGATATGGAAGAAGAGTAGGAAGTATGGTCCTTCTTTTAAGAAACAGGAATATCTATGTTTATAAAATAAATGAAAAGAAAATTAAGAAACTCTAAAGCTCTAAATGGGAGAATTCACTAGAAATTAGCTATTTGGATGATGAAAATTTGTCCACCATCCACATTTAACAATGATTCAAAGTGTTTGTGGATCTTATACTGCTTACATAGTTTTGCAGTTAGTGGTCCTTCAGAAAGTTTGTCCCTTATAACTCCATTATGTGAACTGAGTACGCTATGCAGTATTCTATGTGAAAGTGTATTTTAGGAGGAAAGACACAAAACGCAGCAATTATTTCAAGAAAATTGTTGAAGATTTCCATTGTTTCTTTTAAAGAGGTGGACTTCATTTAGTCAGGTAGACTTTTCTTTAAATCTCCAATCAAGTAATACTTGAGGAAAAAGGTTCCGTAGAAAGACATCCATTGAAGGCCAGAAACATCTACAGATGCAATGTGATCTCAGGCAATGAAGCATGTGGCCCTTCATTGGCATTATATGATAACAGGAGGATCTTCTGGCAGAAGAGCTGACTTTTGCTGAGTTCTGCATGCTGCCCCTCCAAACCCATCTTTGATTGGCACCTATGCCCTATTGAAACTGGCATCACACCTTCTGAATGGGCACAGTGCCAGCCTAGCAGATGGGTATGGGCAAAAGCATGCCAGAAACCCAGTATGTGCATCAAGTTTAAGTATCAGGGGCCCAAACTCCCATCCAGGGATATAAAAACTGCAGTCTGTTGAGAGCTTTTTGTGCTTAAGGTTAAAGGACATGCCATTTCTACTCCAGCTTCGAGGTTGATTAATTTCGAAAGTCAAACAGGAGCTCCTGTGGCTGTGTCAGGCAAAATTCTGTCTTTGGTGAATGAGAATTACTACTTCATGTAGGGAAGAGAAAGTATTGTAATGAAGTGTCCAATGAGAGTTAGTCTCCCGCAAGGGCCTCCAGCACTTAAGCAGCATGCATTCAGTGGAGATGAATATTTCTGTTCTCCAGCAGAGCCAGGTGCATTCAAAGCCAGATCTTCAACCTGCTGCAGTAAAGAACCCTAAATTTAGAAAGGGCAGGTAAAGTTTGGAACTCCTTGGTGGCAGCTCTCACCCTGAGCTGATGAGGCTTCACAAAAGTATATAAAGGAGATGAAGGAAAAACTAAATAAAAAACCTTCAGATTACTTCAGCCTGAAACAGACAGATCTTTAACAAACCAAGGGGAAAAGTTTAGTCCCTTCTCCTCAATGCAGAAATTCTTCTGAATTTTATATCAATAAAAAGTTAGTTTACCAAAATGTTAGAACCAACTTAATGCATAAGTAACAAAGCTTCCTATTCTAACATTTATTTCATTGCATGTCTATCATGTATATAAACTTCACTTCTTGAATAATGGATTTTGCATAAAATTGAGTTCTAAATATCATATTCCTTATGATCGTCTCACACCAGCTACAGAACTGGGCAAAAAAAAAAAAAAAAAAGGGCATCATTCCTGTGATCACTTTAATCGTATCCCCTAAATGCTCTTAAATTTACAAGAATGCCTGTAAGACCAGCTGTGGCCAAGAGAAGCTTTTTCATAATCACCTTATAGCCATTGCTTTTTCTTTTCCACTGTGTAAACTTTATCTATGGAGCAGATTCCATGAGACCATTGTGAATACTTCAACGTATTCAAAACATATAACTGCCACAAATTAAACTACTAAAACTAAAGCTGGTGCATTGTAACTGCCAAGTAAAACTGGCACGTCCCTCTGTCAGACTGCGGGAGAGTATGCCATACAGTCCTCAGAAAACACAATTCATCCAGAAGCACTCTTGTCACTTGCTCTGATATTAAACCAGAGAAAGTGACATTAATTAAAGAAGTGACGTGAGCCAACAAAGGCAATGAAATTCTAAGCTTTGGCTCATGTGCAGACCTTACTCCTACTTGCTCTGCTTAGGTATCGTGGCCATTTCTGAAGAGGAGTGTGGCTACTTCCCTTCTCCTCCTCCTTTCATCTTTCCATTCTGAAGCATCATTTTCAAGCAACTAAAATTTCATACCCAGGGTTGCACTAGCCAGTTGGTACACTGGTAGTCATTGCAGGGTTTCCCAGAATAGTCATGTGGTGGCATGTGATGCATTTACTGCACTTGGTAACTGCATGAGATGAACAACAACTAGAGACAGAAGAGAGTTGGTCTTACAAAAAGGCAAGCAGCAGCCTAATCGAGTAGGGTACCTAGATTCGGTAGACCGGGAGCTAGGGGAGTCTGTTGCTAGGATCGCTGGTGGAAACGAATGATGGCTGGTAGGCCTTATGAAAATTCTAACGTGCTAACGAGCCGAGCAGGGGAGTAGCCACAACTTTTCTCACTCTCTCTTTGTTCCTTCCTGTAGTGTGCTCTTTCTCAGTGCTTATCTTGTTTCATATGATTGCCATTTGTATGCTGTTTACCGTCCATCAACACTAGATTATAAACTCCTTGCAGGTATTCTCTCAGAGTGTTTAGACAAGGCCTTGCATACAATAGCTTAAAAAAATGATTGGTTAAATTAACTCTAAAACTAGTCTGTTCAGGAAAAATAATTTTCCCAACAATTAGGTGATCTGAGATGAAATTTTGTTCTCTATATACTATAACATGCAGCATGTGTGTAAGGCACTGTCCTTTTAGATGTAGAGACATTGTTTTGTATATTTTGGGGAATTCGAGGGGAAAGAAGTTTCTGTTCATTCTCTTTCCAAGTATGTTTTTTAAATACAAGAAGCCTTAATCCATAGATTATACGATTTATTGGGGAAAGTCTACTTTGCTAATGCCTAGTGCAGAGAGAGTTAAAAAAAAGAAAAGGACATTATATTAAGACTAAATAGTTTTGTGTTTAGAATGAAACAATTTACTGAGTAGCACTTAATTGAAGTAGACCTAATAGCAAGTATAAACTTTTGTGGAGGAAATAGATGGGGTTTAATGTTAAATGGATTGACTTATAGGCATGTAACATGCATAAGAAATCCACTTTTCAAAGGGTATAAAGACAACTTTAGCAGAAAATAAATTATTGGAATTTCTTTTAATCCAGGTGAATGAAAGGTTTGATTAAGAGTTTTGTACATAGTCAGAAGCTTTTGTTATAGTTTCTGGGCATGGGTGTTTGAGATCAGGAATTTTCTATCTATGTAATTAGTCGCGAGGTTTAATGTACATTTTTCGTATCAGGCAGACAATGGCTTCAAAGAGACAGCAGCGCTGCAAAGGAGCAAGAAAAGAAGGCCAAGGTTGACATACACAGAGGCAAAACAGTGTAGGAAGAATCAACACGTTTTGCAAAATCAATCACTGAAAATGTGTCAGTGTTCAGGAGACTGTCTTTAATTTGCAATCCAAGTGAAAAAGAGTATTTAAATATGAGAGGCAGTATTATTGAGCCCAGCATGCCTGCTACCACTTGTTTGACTAGCTCAGAATAGAACACTGAGAGGCAAGGGCTCAAAGTTAAATGAACATTTATACATTTTAAAATCAAATGAAAGATGCAGAGTATATTCATGAATTAAATTTTTTTTCAGAACCCTAAATTTAATCAGCTGGAATTACTTTTAAAGTGTCATTCTATTTAACTTTTGGGAATGATGAATTTGCCTTTTAATAGGGATGCTGTATTTTATCATGAAGATGAAACAAACTGTCTTTTGTTAATTATTCCCCAGAGACACTGGCCATTTTTCTCTCCTATGCTTAGTGTGGAGTAAAGGCAGCTTCCCGCAAATTTATATCAAGCAAGAGCAATCAGAAGCTACAACATGTGTGAAAGAGGCTCATGGAGGGCATAGTGTCCATTGTAGGTGTTCTGAGTGCTACCTAACGAAGTTCTTAGAGGTAATGTTACCAAAGCCTCACTATGGAGGCTATGAACGTACGACATCGAACAGTAAAAAGGAATGAAAGAAAGAATCTCCGGTAAAGTGTAGCAGATGAGTCAAGTGTGTCTGGGGCATACTGCTAGGGATGGTTCTTGAAATCTTTTTTAGACAATCATCATCATCATGATCAACTGCTGCTAAAATATTTTACTTAGTGTGTGCCATGCTCTGTGTTAAATGCTTTATATGCATTATTTCATTTAATCCTCTCAGCAGCTTGATAAGGGAGTTATTGAGGCCTAGGAATGGTAAGCAATTTGTCTCTATGCTATAGTTTTAATAATTGCCTCCATCTACATTTGAACTCAGGTTTCTTTGCTCTCCTGATTGATGTCCTTTGTCAAAGAACACTTTGAATTTATTACTAGCCAGAGAAAATAGTGGCAAATGACATGCTTGTGACATGCTCATTTCTAAAATAACAGTGAAATATCTAATTGATAGTATTGGCAGCTAATGTAAAAAATATGTTAGTGATGATGCTGATAATGGTGTCATTTTCATTCAGATTGACAACGTGAGGTGTAGATCATCCGTGATATGTTTTTAATATTAAGTTCACAAAATCTTTGAAAGACCATCTGATATTTATAGCAAATCTAATGTTAAGAACTAGAAAAAATACATACACTAAAAAATGTACTATACCTAGATCAAACAATATTTTTATGAAAAAGAAGTGAGAATAGTCAACAGTGCACACAAACTGATGATAAAGATTTGGTAGGTTTTTCTGCTTTTTAAAAAATGAGTAAATTTGTTTAGTTTATAGGGATTTTATGCATTTGTTTTAAGGCTAATAACCAACAGGAAGATCAGAAGAAGCCTCTAAATCCCTATGATACAGTTTTAATAAGCATCATGTAAAAATATTTTTACAGATATTGAATTATTTTTGACCATGTCTTTTTTCATTGGATAATAATTTTTAAAAATTAATTAATTAATTAATTAATTTTTTGGCTGCATTGGGTCTTCATTGCTGCACGGGCTTTCTCTAGTCGTGGTGAGCGGGGACTACTCTGTTCCGGTGCGTGGGCTTCTCATTGCAGTGGCTTCTCTTGTTGCAGAGCATGGGTTCTAGGTGTGCGGGCTTCAGTAGTTGTGGCACACAGCCTCAGTAGTTGTGGCTTGCGGGCTCTAGAGCGCAGGCTCAGTAGCTGTGGTGCACGAGCTTAATTGCTCTGCGGCATGTGGGATCTTCCCAGACCAGGGTTCGAACCCATGTCCCCTGCCTTGGCAGGCGGATTCTTAGCCCCTGCGCCACCAGTGAAGTCCTGGATAATAATTTAAAGATACACTATTTAGAAAACTTGGTCTTTTTAAGAGTAAAATAAACAAAAATAAATACTTGGATAAGTGAGATCTTGATAAAGAATATGTTTCTTTATAGAATTTGTTCAGATGCCAAAATATTTTATATATAATCGAAGTATAGTTTTTGAAAAAGTATTCAGTTTTGCCAAGATATTATTACACAATAGTAATTTATTATGTACCTATACATGATTTTATGAAAAAAATTATAACATTTCATGAAGAGGCAAATCTTTAAGTGTTTTTTTTTTTTTTTTTTTTTTGCGGTATGCGGGCCTCTCACTGTTGTGGCCTCCCCCGTTGCGGAGCACAGGCTCCGGACGCGCAGGCTCCGGACGCGCAGGCTCAGCGGCCATGGCTCACGGGCCCAGCCGCTCCGCGGCATATGGGATCCTCCCAGACCGGGGCACGAACCCATATCCCCTGCATCGGCAGGCGGACTCTCAACCACTTGCGCCACCAGGGAGGCCCTTTAAGTGTTTTTAATGGAGATAGTTATTAGATATTGCAAAGCTAGTTTTTATGCTATGATACTTTTTTCTTGGGAGTATATACATAGCAAGGAAAAGAATGAACAAAATATATTACATTAGAATACATGTTATTGAGTGCTTATGGTGATATACAGTTATTAATTTCAGTTTCTGGAGAATGTGAAGAAAAATGCTGTTCATTATACTTGATCTTGTTTCTATTAAAAGATCATGTGTTACAATTCTAACATATATCTCCAGTGTCATATGTGAGTATTACAATTGGGCCTGAAGTATTAGTTATGTAAACCTTCTGTCTTATAAAGTGTTAGGAGGGTGGTAGAAGGAAAAGTAGTAAAACCCACTAAAAAATCTCCACACAATACACTTCAAGACAAATGAAAAGAAAGCAAAACAAAGTGGTGTACCTAATAGACCATTTTTGCTGTGTGATGGAAAGGGGAAGAAAAACATTGTAAGACTTCTATAATATCAGAATTTCTACTTCAGCAGAAAGATTTTGACCAAGTACAGATGTTCTGAAGTTAACTAGTTTAATGTAAATGGAATGCATTATGGAATCTCTCTTAAAAATAAGAGGTTTTTATTCGGGGAAGGACTTTTAAGTTTTTTCTGACCCTGAAAATCTGTGAGATCCTGAAAGATGGTGAGAGATATTGAAACATGGATAGAGGCTTTAAGGAAAGAATTGACCCAGCTGAGCAAAGAATTAGCTATACTACTAATGAGCAAGCAAAATAAATCTAAGGCACAGAAAAATGATGTAAAGAGAACATCAAGAAGAAAAAGTAATGGTTCTGTTATCTTTTTATGTAGTATGTTTTTGGATAATAAGAACATTACATGAAAAGGTAAAGACTTTCAAAACAGAGACCATAATGAAAGATATAAGAAAGATTTCCCTTATTTGAAACCTAATTTCAGCATGAATATTAGGAAGTGTTTCAAAAAGAGTGAGTGTGGAGCCAAAGTTCTTACATAGTGGCTTTTTAAGCTTGAAATGCAGAATATATAATATCATTTCAGGGAGGGAGTTCAGGAACTACTTCAGCCCTTAATTAATTCATAGACTAACAATAGAATAACTTCATAATAGCTAAGAGAAATATGGCTATCATTCCAGTACACTATCTGGCCAAACGGAATGCCTCTTAAGAGAGAAGGAAACATTTGAGGACTTAGGAAATCTGAAATCATTTTATAACAGATTACCACAAAGATAAAGTAGACTTGAAAGTATATAAGTGAAAAAGACTTCCAAGAAATAAATGAATTACAAAAAGATTTGATGACACAAAGTAAAAAGTTTAGTAAAAACTGGACTTATGAATACAATTTTATAATGCAATTCACATTTCTAAAGTAGATTAAAGAACTGTGGTTAGGAAATATAGGGTTAAGAGTTAAACAGAAATGTTGGTACATATCAACTGTTCAAGCAAGCTCGAAATGTTTAGTTAATAATAATAATAATGAAAACATCTGAATTAGAGTATATCAGTGTGAAGAGTGTTTAAGAAATAGATAAATAGATTGAAAGATAGTCTATTATAAGATAACATATGTAATATGTACCACAACCAGTAAGTAATCGGTGAAGGAGAGCAAAAAAGAATAACAATAATATAAATTTACAGAGTGTTGTATTATAATTCAGTTGCCAATTACTACATTAGATAAAAACTGTCTGAAATCCCCTATTAAAGAATGTCATTGACAAAAACCCCATAATCACTTGCCAAAAGAGAAATACCTAATACAATAAAATATAAAGACACTAAAAGATCAAGTTTCTTCATGCATGTGTAAGCAAAGAGTAAGATAAGCATTTTTTAAATTGTTTTATATTCCATAGTAAAAATTATTAAGAGAACTAAACAAGGACATTATGTAATGGCAAAAGGTTAATAAAGCCCAGTGAAAATGTAATCATAGAATCCAATATGACCAGAATGCTACTGTTCGTTTTTCTTAGAGAAGAAAGAAAATCTAGCAGGTGTTCAATAAGAACATGTTACAAATATAACTAGAGGTATTATAAACAGTCAGGAAATGACAGATCAATCACCAGTAGGTCTTCACACTGGTCTTTATGGAACCCAGGTATACAGGTGAAAGGAGTAGGGGCTGTGGTTCACTCCACCCATGTTTCAACCTGAGCATTTCTGCTTTGATCTGTTCTGTGTATCAGGCTGCCAAGAAACATTCCATTACTAAAAAAGTGGAAGATAACTGATATGCTACAATAATTAATAAGCTCCAGAGTTGAATATGCAGTTAATAAGAAATGATTTATACTTGGAGGGGACTTAACAGCATTATAGAGAATAAGATCTTTCTTCCCCAACTGTACAAGAACTCATTTTAAAAATTGTGCGTGGTGATTTATTAGTAGTAAATGTAAAGAAAAATCAGAATTTTTATATGTCATAGTCTTGGAACCCAAGTGTGGAAATAAATACCAATATTGTCTTGCTTGTTTTGTTTTTATGACCTGCATTCTATCTCAAGATTCTAGGTATTCAAATAGTGTTTAAGTTCACCTCCCCCTTGACGCCTACTGTTTTCCTTTTTGCATTTTCTGCCAAAGTTGTATATCGTGTGTTTGTTTTCAATAATATTTTTGCCTCTCTTTTGTCAGAGACAAAATTTTGGAGAATTGACATTTTTAATGTTGAGTCTTCAATCCGCAAGTAGAGTATCTCTCTCCATTTCTTTAGGTCCTTGATTTCTTTCATCAGCATTTTGGCTTCTGGCATATTGGTCCTGTACATGTACTTTTAGGTATATATGTAAGTTTTTCTCTTTTTCTTTTTAAAATTTTGATGCTATTAAAAATGGTGTTGCTTTTGTAATTTTGGTTTCCAATGGTACATTATTAGTATATAAAAATACAGTTGATTTTTGCTTGTTGACTATACGTCCCATCGTCTTGGTAAATTTACTTATTAGTCCTAGGATTTTTTTTTTTCAGATTCTTTGGAATTTTCTATATAGATAAACTTGTCATCTGCAAGTAGGAATCACTTTATTTCTTCCTTTCGAATCTGTGTACTTTTTATTTGTTTCCTGACTCCTTGCACTGGCTAGGATTTCCAGCACTTTATTGAGTAGGAATGGTGAGAGTGGACGTCCTTGACTGTTCCCAGTTTAAGGGAGAAAGCGTTCAGCCTCTCATCACTTAGTATAATGTTAGCTATAGGTTGTTTGTAGTATTCTTTTTCAAATTGAGGAAGCACTCCTTACTATACTGAGAGTTTTTATCCTGAATGGGTGTCGAATTTTGTCAAATACTTTTTCTGTATCAATTGATAGGATCATTTGGTTTTTCTTTTTTAGATTCTTAATATGGTGGAGGACATTGATTTCTTTTTTTTTCTTTTGCATCAACATTATGAGGGGAGGATATTGGTCTATAGTTTTCTTTTTCTTGCTTTCTTTTTTTTTCCCCCTACCGTCTTTGTTTGGTTTTGGTTTTGGTTTTAGGGTAATGCTGGTTTCATAAAATGAGTTGTGAATTATTCCCTCCTTTTTTGCTTTCCGGAAGTGAATATATAGAATTGATGTTACTTGTTTTTCATGTGTTTTGTAGAATTCTACAGTGAAGGCATCTGGGATTAGAGATACCTTTTTCCAAAGGGTGTTTGTTTGTTTGTTTGTTTGCTTAGAACTTGATTTCACCTGGGACTTGTTTGGTTATTTGCTTCATATCAGGTAACTTTTAGTAGTTTGTGAATTTTAAGCAATTGTTCCATTCCATCTAAGTTGTCAAATTTCTATGTATAGAGTTGTTCGTAGTATTAGTTTATTATACTTTTAATGTTAACAGTTTCTATAGTGATACTCCTTTTTCATTCCTGATATGGATCATTTTTCTCTTTTTTTGCTTTTCTTTTTTGTCAGTCTTGACATGGGTTTGTAAATTTTATTGATCATTTCAAAGAAACAGCTCTTGGTTTTGTGGATTTACTGTATTTTTCTGTTTTCAATCTCACCAATTTGTGTTTTTTTCTTTTTTGTCTCCTTCCTTCCATTTGTTTTAGGTTTAGTTTGCCCTTTTTTTCCCCTAATTCCCTTAGGTGGAAACTTACTTATTTGAATCTTTCTTCTTTTGTAGTATAAGTGTTCAATGCTAAATTTGTTTCTAAGTCCTCCTCTGACAGAATCCCACACATTCTGATATGTTTTAGTTGTCATATATTACATCTGTATTAACTTAAATTCCCCCAGACCATATTATAATTTTTGCTTTAACCATCAAACACATTTTAACTGAAGGAAAGTGTAATCCATTACATTTTCCCAATATTTACCATTTTTTTCTCTTCTTTTATTCCTGATAGTTCACATTTCCTTGTATGATTTTCTTTTCTTTTCTGAATATCTTTCTTTAGCAATTCTTATATAGCAGATCTGCTGGCTATGGCTACTCTTAGTTATTCTTCACTTGAGAATGTCTTTATTTAGCTTTAATTCCAGAAGGATATTTTTGCTGGATATTGGATTGACTGTTCTTTTCAGCACTTCAAACATGTTGTGACTCTTCCCTCTGGTCTTCAGGGTTTCTGATGAGAAACCCACAGTGATTTGAGTCATTTTACCCTGTAGTTAATTTATTTTTTACTGTAGCGCCTTTCAAGATTTTTCTTTGTTTTTGCTTTCAGTAGTTTGATTATATGTGTCTGGGCATTGATTTCTTTGAGTTTATTCCCATGGGGATTCACTGAACTGTAGGTTCATGTATATATAAAATTTGGGACATTTCAGCCATTATTTATCAAATACTTTTTCAGCATCACACTCTTACCTCTCTACCTCTGGAACTCCAATATCATGAGTGTTAAATGTTTTGTTATTGCCTACAGGATCCTGAGACTCTGTTCAATTTTTCCATACTCTATCTTGCTGTTTTTCAGGTTGGATACATTTTTATTGATCCATCCTAAAGTTCAGTGACTCTTTCATGTATCATCTCTATAATCATATTGAGCCCAATCATGAATTAAAAAAAATTTTTTTTGTTCATTGTATTTTTCATTTCCAAAAGTGTCATTTAACTTTTTCTTTGTATATTCTATGTCTTTGATGCATTGTCTGTCTTTCCATTTGTTCCAAAAGTGTTTGCCTTTATTTGCTGGAACATTTTTATAATAGTTGCTTTGAAGTCTTTATCAGATAGTTCCAAAATCTGTATAATTTTGGCATTGATGTCTTGAATTAGTGTGGTGATTTTGTTACAATTTATTAACTAAACTCCATAGTTTACATTAGGGTTCACTTATATAGTACAGTTTTATGGGTTTTGACCAATGCATGATGTCATGTATCCACGATTATAGTGTCATACAGAGTAGTTTCACTGCCCTAAGTTTCTCCTGTGTACCACCTATTTATCCCTCTGCCCCCTGTTCCAGAATGGCATACAGTTGGAATCATACATTATGGAGTCATTTCAAACAGGCTTTTGTTTCTTTTGGGTACACCCAGAAGTGGAATTGCTAGATCACATGGTAGTTCTAGTTTTTTTTTTTTTTTTTTTTTTTTTTTTTTTTTTTTTTTTTTTTTTGCGGTATGCGGGCCTCTCACTGCTGTGGCCTCCCCCGTTGCGGAGCACAGGCTCCGGACGCGCAGGCTCCGGACGCGCAGGCTCAGCGGCCATGGCTCACGGGCCCAGCCGCTCCGCGGCATATGGGATCCTCCCAGACCGGGGCACGAACCCGCATCCCCTGCATCGGCAGGCGGACTCTCAACCACTTGCGCCACCAGGGAGGCCCTAGTTCTAGTTTTAATTTCCTGAAGAACCTCCATATTGTTTTCCGTAGTGGTTATACCAGTTTATATTCCTACCAATAGTGTACAAAGCGTTTCCTTTTCTCCACATCCTCACCAGCATTTGTTACTTCTTGTCTATTTGATAATAGCCCTGCTAACAGGTGTGAGGTAATATTCACTGTGGTTTAATTTGCATTTCCCTGATGATTGGTGATGGTGAGCACTGTTTCATGCACCTGTTGGCCATTTGAATGTCTTCTTTGGAAAAAATCTGTAAGAGCCTTTGGCCATTTTAAAATTCGGTTATTTATTTATTTTTTGCTATTGAGTTGTATGATCCTAGTAAATATATTTTGATATTGGATATGTGGTTTGCAAATATTTTCTCTCATTCCATAGGTTGCCTTCTCATTTTGTTGATGGTTTCCTTTGCTGTGCAGAAATTTTTAGTTTTTCAGTTAGTCCCACTTATGTATTTTTGCTTTTATTGCCTTTGTTTTTTTGTTTTTTTTTGTTTTTTTCTTTTTGCGGTATGCGGGCCTCTCACTGTTGTGGCCTCTCCCGTTGCGGAGCACAGGCTCCGGACGCGCAGGCTCAGCGGCCATGGCTCACGGGCCCAGCCGCTCCGCGGCATATGGGATCCTCCCAGACCGGGGCACGAACCCGTATCCCCTGCATCGGCAGGCGGACTCTCAACCACTGCGCCACCAGGGAGGCCCTATTGCCTTTGTTTTTGGTGTTAAATCCAAAACAGTCATTACCAAGACAGATATGAAGGAGCCAACCCCCTGTATTTTCTTCTGGATCTTTTATGGTTTTAGGTCTTACACTCAAGTCTTCAAATCCATTCTGAGTTGATTTTTGTGTACAGTATAACATAAGGGTCCAGTTTAATTCTTTTGCATGTGGCTATCTAGTGTTCCCAGCACCATTTATTGAAGAACCTGTCCTTTCTACATTGTATATTCTTGACTCCTTTGTCAAAAATTAATTGACCATGAATTATTTCTGTACTCTCTATACTGTACCATTGATTTACACTTCTGTTTTTATGCCAATACCATACTGTTTTGATTATTATAGCTTTGTAATACAGTTTGAAATCAGAGAGTGTGATGCCTCCAGCTTTGTTCTTCTTGCTCAGTATACTTTGCCTATTCAGGGTCTTTTGTAGTTCCATACAAATTTTAGGATTTTTAAGAAATTTCTGTGAAAAATGCCACTGGAATTTTGGTAGGAATTACATTGAATCTGTAGATTGCCCTGGGTAGTCTGAATGTTTTAACACTGTTGATTCTTCTGATCCATGAGCACATAATATCTTCCCATTTATTGTGTCCTCTGCATTTCTTTCATCAATGTTTTCAGGTCTCTGGTGTACAGATCTTTCTCATCCTTGGTTAAATTTATTCCTAAGTAATGGATTCTTTTTGATGGTACTATAAGTGGGATTGTTTTCTGAATTTTTCTTTCTGATACCTCATCGTTAGTGTATGGAAACAGTTGATTCTTGTATATTGATTTTGTATCCTGGAGTCTTAAGGATTTTCTCTATAGAATGTCATCTACAAACAGATAATTTTACATTCTTTCTTCCCAATTCAGATGCCTTTTATTTCTTTTTATTGCCTGATTTCTCTGGCTAGGACTTCCAGTACTATGTTGAATAAAAGTGGTGAGAGTGGGCATCCTTGTCTTGTTCCTGATCTTAAAGGAAAAGCTTTCAGCTTTTCACTTTTGGGTGTGATGTTGGATGTGGGCTTTGCATAATTAGCCTTTATTATGTGGAGGTATGTTCCTTCTATACCCAGTTTTTGAGAGTTTTTTGATCGTGACAGCATTTTGAATTTTGTCAGATGCTTTTTCCGTATCTATTGAGATGATCATATGATTTTTATCCTTCATTTTGTTAATGTAGTTTATCACGTTAATTGATTTGCATATGTTGAACCATCTTTGCATTCCAAAATAAATCCCACTTGATCGTGGTATATGATCCTTTAATGTACTGTTGAATTCAGTTTGCTAATTATTTGTTGAGTATTTTTGCATGTATCTTCGTCAGGGATATTGGTCTGTAATTTTCTTTTCTAGTAGTGTCTTTGACTTGATCTTTTCAATTGTCTTTCTAGTCTCTATTTATTTCCATTCTGATCTTTATTTCCTTTTTCTACTAATTTTGAGCTTCCTTTTTTCTTTTTCTAGTTCCTTGATATGTAAAGTTAGAATATATATTGGAGTTTTCTTTTTTCTTAGTGTAGATGTTTATTGTTATAAAATTCCTTCTTAAAACTGTTTTTGCTGTAACCCATAAGTAGTGATATGTTGTGTTTCCATTTTCATTTGTCTCAAGTTATTTCTTGATTTTTAAAAATTTCTTCTTTGAACCATTGGTTGTTCAAGAGTGTATTGTTCAATCTCCACAAATTTATGCATTTTCCAGGTTTTCTCTTGTAATCGATATCTAGTTTTGTACCATTGTGGTCAGAAAAGATACTTGATATGATTTCAGTTTCTTAAATTTGTTAGGACTTGCTTTGTCACCTAGCATGATTTATCCTAAAAAAACGTTCCATGTGTGCTTGAGAAGAATGTATTCTGCTGCTTTTGATGGACTATTCTATATATATTAGGTCCCTCTTATGTAACGTGTAGTTTACATCCATTATTTCCTCACTGATTTTCTATCTGGATGATCTGTCCATTGTTGAAAGCAGTGTATTGAAGCCCTGTACTATTATTCTATTGCAGACTATTTCCTCCTTCAGATCTATTAATATTTGCTTTATATATTTAGGTGCACCTATCTTGGGTCCATAGATATTTACAATTGTCATATCCTTTTGATGAACGGATCCCTTTATCATTATATAATGATCCTCATTGTCTTTTATTTATCTTTTTAAATGAATTTTTATTGTAGTAGAGTTGCTTTACAATGTTGCATTAGTTTCTGCTGAACAGCAAAATGAATCGGCTATACGTATACATATATCCCTTCTTTTTTGGATTTCCTTCCATTTAGGTCACCACAGAGCATTGAGTAGAGTTCCCTGTGCCATACAGTAGTTTCTCATTAGTTATCTATTTTACACATAGTATCAATAGTGTATATATGTCAATCCCAGTCTCCCAATTCCTTCCACACCCTCCCTTTCCCCCTTGGTATCCATACATTTTTCTCCATATGTCTGTGTCTCTATTTCTGCTTTGCAAATAAGATCATCTATACCATTTTTCTACATTCCAAATATATGCATTAATATATGATATTTTTCTCTTTCTGACTCACTTCACTCTGTGTGATAATCTCTAGGTCCATCCACCTCATTACAAATAACTCAATTTCGTTCCTTTTTATGGCTGAGTAATATTCCATTGTATATATGTGCCACATCTTCTTTATCCATTCATCTGTCGATGGACAGTTAGGTTGCTTCCATGTCCTGGCTATTGTAAATAGTGCTGCAGTGAACATTGGGGTGCATGTGTCTTTTTGAATTATGGTTTTCACGATATATGCCCAGTAGTGGAATTGCTGGGTCATGTCTCTTGTTACAGTTTTTGGTTTAAAGTATATTTTATCTGAGATAAGTGTAGCTTTCCCTACTTTCTTTTGGTTTCCATTTACATAGGACATCTTTTTCCATCCCTTCACTTTCAATCTTGTGTGTCTTTGAAGCAGAAACCAATCTCTTTTAGATGTCATATAGTTGGGTCTTATTCTTTTTATCCATTTAACCACCCTGTCTTTTGGCAAATTTAGTCTATTTACATTTAAAGTAATTGTTGATAGGTGTGAACATACTGTTGCCATTTTGGTAATTGTTTTCTGGTTGATTTGTAGTTCCTTTTTTTCTTTCTTTTTCTCTTGCTCTCCTCCTTTATGATTTGATGATTTTTTCATAATGATGTGCATTGATTTCTTTATCACTTGTTTATCTGAAGTTTTTGTTTTTGGAATTACCATAAAGCTTGCATGAAGCATCTTATGCTTGTAACAGGCTGTTTTAAGCTGATAACTTAACTTTGAGTACCTAAAAAGCTCTACATTTTTATGCTCCTCCTCCACACGTTTTATGTTTTTGTTGTCAAAATTTATATGTTTTTGTCCCATGTATTCATTAACAAATTATAATATAGTTTTTTCTAATACTTTTGTTTTTTAACCTTTATACTAGAGTTGTAAATGATTTACCCACTACAATATTAGTATATTCTAAATTTAACTATTTGCCAGCTAGTTTTATACTTTTATATATTTTCATTTTAATAATTGGTATCCTTTTGTTTCAGCTTAAGGACTCCCTCGTTTAGCTAGTTTCTGAATCTCTTTCAGAGGGAGTCACTGGGTTTGTGGCTGTATATTCGGTGGAGGGAACTGCAGGAGCCTACTATGTCACCACCTTGGGTACTCCTCAGTTTTCTTAAAATGAAAATTTTAATGATATAAATTTCTTTCTAGATGCTACTTTCATTCATTAAATTATTCATCAAAAATTTAAAGAATGCCCACTAGGCCTTATAATAGGTGCTTGGGATACATCTAAATAAAACAAGCTATTCTGTCTTTGTGAGGCTTACATTCTATCAGAGAAACAAGCAGTAAATTTGCACTTTAACTACATCCTAACTAGATTCAGTATAATATTTTCAATATTATATAGTCCTGTGTATTTTCTAATTTTCATTGTGATTTCTTCTTTGGCCTAGGGACCAGGCATTATGGTCACAGAATGTAGCCTTAATAATCCTTGTTCTTTGATATTTGATGAAACCTGCTTTCTCGGTAAAAATATGGGCAGTTAAAAAAATGTTTTATGTTGGGTTAAAAAGAAAATATATTCTTCTGTTGTTTTTTATGTGGCCTTTAGATAAGCACTGTTAATTCTATTGTTTTAATTTGGTTTTGCTTATATATTATGGAATTGTATTAAAATCTTCCATGATCTTTTTCACTTTGTCAGTTTTTTTTCTTGGAATTCTGCTTGTTTGGGACATATGTTATGAAGGCACATTATCAGGTGCTTTCAAGTTCATAATTTTTGTCTTTCTGTTGAATTGTTCCTTTTAGATTAGGGTGGACTAACTCTATGTCTAATAAGTCTTCTTTCCTAAGACTTACATACTTTTGAAAATATATATTCCAGGTTTCTTTCAGCTAATTTTGGCTAATTAGTTTATTTTTTATGTTTTTATTTTGTTTCTCTGCACCACTAGGTGTTTTTTTTTTTTTGCTTTATAACAAATTTAATCAGTTATACATATACATATGTTTCCATATCCCCTCCCTTTTGCGTCTCCCTCCCACTCTCCCTATCCCACCCCTCCAGGCGGTCACAAAGCACCGAGCTGATCTCCCTGTGCTATGCGGCTGCTTCCCACTAGCTATCTACCTTACGTTTGGTAGTGTATATATGTCCATGCCGCTCTTTCACTTTGTCACAGCTTACCCTTCCCCCTCCCCATATCCTCAAGTCCATTCTCTAGTAGGTCTGTGTCTTTATTCCTGTCTTACCCCTATGTTCTTCATGACATTTTTTTTCTTAAATTCCATATATATGTGTTAGCATACAGTATTTGTCTTTCTCTTTCTGACTTACTTCACTCTGTATGACAGACTCTAGGTCCATCCACCTCATTACAAATAGCTCAATTTCATTTCTTTTTATGGCTGAGTAATATTCCATTGTATATATGTGCCACATCTTCTTTATCCATTCATCAGATGATGGACACTTAGGTTGTTTCCATCTCCGGGCTATTGTAAATAGGGCTGCTATGAACATTTTGGTACATGTCTCTTTTTGAATTATGGTTTCCTCAGGGTATATGCCCAGTAGTGGGATTGCTGGGTCATATGGTAGTTCTATTTGTAGTTTTTTAAGGAACCTCCATACTGTTCTCCATAGTGGCTGTACCAATTCACATTCCCACCAGCAGTGCAAGAGTGTTCCCTTTTTAACACACCCTCTCCAGCATTTATTGTTTCTAGATTTTTTGATGATGGCCATTCTGACTGGTGTGAGATGATATCTCATTGTAGTTTTGATTTGCATTTCTCTAATGAGTAAAGATGTTGAGCATCCTTTCATGTGTTTGTTGGCAGTCTGTATATCTTCTGTGGAGAAATGTCTATTTAGGTCTTCTGCCCATTTTTGGATTGGGTTGTTTGTTTTTTTGTTATTGAGCTGCATGAGCTGCTTATAAATTTTGGAGATTAATCCTTTGTCAGTTGTTTCATTTGCAAATATTTTCTCCCATTCTGAGGGTTGTCTTTTGGTCTTGTTTATGGTTTCCTTTGCTGTGCAAAAGCTTTTAAGTTTCATTAGGTCCCATATGTTTCTTTTTGTCTTTATTTCCATTTCTCTAGGAGGTGGGTCAAAAAGGATCTTACTGTGATTTATACCACTAGGTTTTAGTATACATTTATTTATGTATTTTTTAACAACCTTACAGTTGCTGTCCTTAGAGGGTGAGCTTAGTCTATTAAAATTTATTATGATTACTTGCATCTTTTTTCAAATCTAAGATGTTATTGATTATAGCATACATCATTATTTTATATATGTATGTTAAGTATCCATTAGATGCTTAAAAATTCATAATTATCTTCCTCTTGAATTGTTTGTTTTTTTGTGTTTATGTAAGACCTGCTTTATATGTAATACCTAATACTGCCCATTAAACTATGACACAATACCTTTAAAATAATCTTACATATGGAACACAGTTGTTGCAGTCTGTGTAAGTCTTTGGTTGCCAGTGTCAGAAATTCAAATGAATTTAAGCAAAAGGGGGATTTATTAACTCTTGTAAGTGAGAAGTACAGGGCTTTCCTGGCTTTAGGTATGGGTAACTCTAGGGCTTATGCAATGTCACTAGGACTCTTTCTCTCTCCCTGCCTTAACCCTACTTTCCTCAGTTCTGGATTTTATTATCAGGCTTTGTTTTCCCTTTACCAAAGGAAAGTGATCACTGCTATTTCTAGGATTATGGTGTCCTTAAAGCTTATGGTCTATCTTGTGTTATGCAGCATTTTAATGTCAAATGCTAGGGAAGACTTTTATACCTAGTTGGGGCACTTTGCTTTTTCTGAACTGGTTATGGTGGCCTGTGGGCTTGTACATTCCAAAGTGCTACACTTGGTTATGTGGTCAACTCTGGAATGTAAGGGAGGATACACTGTGATAGGCACCCCTACTAGGTCTACATGGATAGTGGGAGGTTTGGTTCTTCAAAGGAACAACCAGATGAGGTTACCAATGAATAGAAAAGAGATGCTAGATAGGCAAATCTCATATAAATGTACAATGCATTCCTTATCATGTCATCAGACTTCTCATCAGAAATTTAAATGAGGATGTGAGACTACTATACTTTCAACACTATCACTGTCTATGATTGATCTTTCTTCTCAACTTCTAATAGATCAGTCAGCTGTAACGTACCAGACTAGATCCCTTTCCCTCCAAGGTCAAGTCCTATCAGTTTCACTTTCTGAAATTTCTGGAATCTGCTCATTCTTTTAATCTGTCATTGATACTCTAATCCAATCTGTAGTTCTCTCTTCTCTAATCTCTCAATATTAAATCCTTACTAATCTATCTATATCTACTCTGGTTCCCTTTCAGTCTTTTCTCCACATTGTAGTGTAGTGATCTGTTCAAGATGTAAATCTCATTATGTGTTTCCTGCTCCTCAACTATACCTCAAACTTCTAAACTCTTTCATGGAGAGAAATTCTTAGCTAGATTTGCATCTGGCTCTTTATCATCTCTTCAGCTGTTTTTGCACAAGCATTCCCTTTTGTATAATTACATTGTACATTCTCATCATACTGTCCACCTCTCCTTTTAACACTTGTGATAATTACAGTTTTACACCCCATATGAGTATTTGATGAATGTCTGATTTCTCCGCTAGACTATGAAAGCAGATACCTTGTCTTTGTCTGTTTTCTGTCATTATTTAATTTCACTACCTAGAATGTGAAGGATTCTATTTGTTTTTAAGTAGGAAATAGATATTTATTTAATTAACTGATCGATTGCTGTAAAGAGACCTCCATCGTCACTAGGACAATTTATTTATTCAACATCCATCTCCAAGAGCTTTCTGGTCAATTGATTTTGGATTTAGACCCTCTAATATAATCTGACTTGGAAGTTTATAGAGAATATTGTGTAGCTTTCAAATGACAAGTGTGGGGATGTTTCAAGTATCTGTCAACACATTCATGTGAAATCATATGAAAGGAAGATTCAGATTATAAAGCAGTAAAGATACACTTTGAAATCAGCAAGGAGTAGAACATTGGACTGGTTGGATATCTTTTTTCCCCACTTGCAACATAATAAGTTACTTATCTAATTGAAACCCTCATTTTCCTTTTGTGCTTTTCTGTTTCTTATGTTCTGTTGGGTTTAAAGATGTATTTGGGGCTTCCCTGGTGGCGCAGTGGTTGAGAGTCCGCCTGCTGATGCAGGGGACAAGGGTTCGTGCCCCGGTCCGGGAAGATCCCACATGCCGCAGAGCGGCTGGGCCCGTGAGCCATGGCCGCTGAGCCTGTGCGTCCGGAGCCTGTGCTCTGCAACGGGAGAGGCCACAACGGTGAGAGGCCCGCGTACCGCAAAACAAACAAACAAACCAAAAAACAGCAAGAAAATTTAGCTGGAAATTATTTAAGGTCACAGAACACGGTTTGGAGGATTAAGCATCCACATGGGTTTGCAAATTTGCTGTTCCACATCCCGAGCCAGAGGTGGACCTGTTTAATATTGTCAGGCAGGAGAAAAAGGGTAATAGAAAAAACACTGAAGTTTGGTTGATTTCAGAGCCTCAATTGTCTTAAAAAAATTAAACCTTGTCTAGTGAGTTCAAGAAAGATTTAAGAATATACACTGCATCATGTTTAAACAATCTGAGTGAATGAAAGAGAAAAGTGTCCTGGGGGTGGGTAGAGGGAGGGGAGGAAAGTGGGGAGGTGACACCTGCAGAGGGGAGGGGCCCTCAGAATGGGTCTTGAACTCGTGTGGGTCACAGACCCTCTGACAGCCTGATGGAAGCTTTCTCAGAAAAATGATACGTGATTTTGCATATAGTCTCTGAAACACATCCTCATTCACAAGCTGCAGATGATAAACCCCTGGGTTTGGTGGGAAGTACCTACCAGCATCAGGAGACCAGTGTTTGTGGACAATCCTTTGGAATCCTTACAACTTTTAAAACTTTGTGGTAAAATGTACACAACATAAAATCCATCATTTCAAGCATTTTTAGATGTATAGTTCAGTGGGTCTGTAAACATCTCTTCATGTCCCCACGTTCAATTCTTTTGTAGATATACCCAGAAGTGGAATTATTAGATCATATGGTAACTGTTTAATTTTTCGAGGAATCACCACACATGTTTTCCACATCAGTTGTACTACTTTACATTTTAATATAACATAGGGTTGTAATAGGGAAGAACATTTTATATTCTCAATCACTAAAGGGATGTTGCCTATAAGCTTAAATTGCACACAATGGCCCATCTCGGACTCCTGCCTCCCGAGAGATTAAGGTAAATGAGCATTCAGCTAAAATACCTGTGTTTAGCTCCCAGGAAACCTCCTGAGCAGGCCCACCTGTGAGTGACTGCACGAGGGAGAAATTAACACCTCCCCTCCGGAGGCTGACAGGAAGTGCTTGGTTTTACGCCCTCCCCTTTTAGTGTAAAAGGACCGTGAATTCTGACTCAGCAAGATGGTTCTTTGGGCGTCCAGCCCGTCATCTTGCTCTGCTGCCTTCCCAGATAAAGTCACTCTTCTTTGCCCCAGCGACTCGCCTCTCAATTTATTAGCCTGTCGTGTGGCGAGCAGTACAAGCTTGGACTTGGTAACAAATTTTGAAGAAGCCACCCAGGAGCCTTGCTGCTCGTGGCCTGCCAGCCTTGGTTGGGGAATTCTGGGGTAAGACCTTAGCAGCTGCCGGGACCCCGTGTCCTGAGGGTCTGCCCTTCAGAGTTCTCTGAAGCAGCACCGGCCGCCCCAGCGCTTGGCAGAGGAAGGAAGGAATCCACGTTTGGGAGCCGACGGCCTCCGTACGGTAGGGTAAGTGGCTCCGGTGTGTACAGCCGGGAAATTGATTCCTCTCCGTTTGGGGCTTTTTCTCTGGAATAAGCCAGTTTGTTTCGTATTGGAGTGGGGTGTACCCTGTTGGAGAGAGGAAAGAGTTGTTGGACTTTTACCCGATTTGTGAACTGGTTCGTTTGCTTCTCTGAAGGCTAGCACTTGTATGCGCTGTTTGTGTTTTATCTTGAATTTCTGTCTCCAAAAATGGGGAATGTTTACCACCAACTAAAGATTCTAAAGAATATTCATCGCCCCCGTTCAGTAGGAAATAGCCAGGGCAGTCTTTGTCCCTTTTCCCACAAGATTGTAGACTGGACGTTGACAGTGGGTTATGGTAATGGGGAAGAACCTCTGTATCCTGTTACTAGTTAATGACTAAAGCGATGCTGCCTAGAAGCTTAAATTCTCCATAACGGCCCATCTCTGGGACCCCGGCCTCTCGGGTAATGAGCATTCAGCTAAAATACCTGGTTTAGCTCCCAGGAAACCTCCTGAGCAGGCCCACCTGTGAATGACTGCAGGAGGGAGAAATTAACACCTCCCCTCCGGAGCCTGAGGGGAACCAGGAAGTGCTTGGCTTTAGTCCCGCCCCTTTTAGGATAAAAGGAGCCTGAATTCTGACTCAGTCAGGCAAGACGGTTCTTTGGGGGGACGAGTCCACCATCTTGTGGGTTTGGGGGCTCTCTGAAGGAAGTCGTTATTCTTTGCCCAGCAACTCGTCTCTTGATTATTGGCCTGTCCTGTGGCGAACAGTATGAGCTTGAGTAACAGAGTTCCATTAAAACTTTTGTTTTGGGGCTTCCCTGGTGGCGCAGTGGTTGAGAGTCCGCCTGCCGATGCAGGGGACAAGGGTTCGTGCCCCGGTCCGGGAAGATCCCACATGCCGCGGAGCGGCTGGGCCCGTGAGCCATGGCCGCTGAGCCTGTGCGTCCGGAGCCTGTGCTCCGCAACGTGAGAGGCCACAACAGTGAGAGGCCGGCGTACCGCAAAAAAAAAAAAAAAAAAAAAAAAAAAAGATGTATTTGCTGTTTTGGACACTTGCTTTGAGAAAAGAAGCAGGGAGTTTCTACTGCCTTCCTCCTCAGGAAGCAAAGACCATTGCCTAGATTCAGTATTGTACTGAGTGGACCAGGGTTAGGGCCAGGACTATTTCTCTCCAGCCTTGGGTACCATAGTGGTAAAAATAGTTTGCCATGGGGTCGGAGGACAGGCTTTTCTCATCCTTTCTTCTACACTAGGACTGGACCCCTTCTTCTTTTTATACTTTCTTTAGTTTTTTACTTCGTAGGTATGGATAATCCACTGCCCCTGCGGTTCCCTTGGGACTGCTGCGTGGGTGAAAATGAAATGATTATATGAATAAACAGGAAAAGAAAATTTTAATTAATATAAATAAGTTAGTTTCTTTTTTACTGTAAAGAGGTCTGGGTTCACAGTTTATATCTAATATCAACCAAAATTGAAGTATCAATAATTTCTTTGACTAATAGCATTGCTAACATCAAAGTTTTTGGAGATTGCTTAAGAAAATTGTGCATGAGTTGGCTTAGCTGTGAAGTAGAATTTATATAGTTTAGTAAATTTATAACATACTTTACATCTGTTAAGTGAATTAATAGAGAAAAGACAAGTTGATAGAGTTAGGAGCAAAGGAAAAATGTTAGGAATAGTAATGAGAGGACATAGCGTTTTGGTAAATATACTGAAAATATACCTGAAGAATTTGATCATAATCTAACTGACAGTTTTCAATATTAGTTTGACCTTTTTTCCCTTCACTTTCCTTTTTTTTAAAAAAAAAATTTTTATTGGAGTATAGTTGCCTTACAATGTTGTGTTAGTTTCTGCTGTACAGTGAAGTGAATCAGCTATATGTATACATATATCCCCTCTTTTTTGGATTTCCTTCCCATTTTGGTCACCACAGAGCACTGAGTAGAGTTCCCTGTGCTATATAGCAGGTTCTCATTAGTTATCTATTTTATGCCCAGTAGTGTATATATGTCAATTACAATCTTCCAGTTCACCCCACCCCCCCCTTTCCCCCTTGGTGACCATACATTTGTTCTCTTGCTCTGTATCTCTATTTCTGCTTTGCAAATAGGTTCATCTGTACCATTTTTCTAGATTCCACACATATGCATTAATACATATTTGTTTTTCTCTTTCTGACTTACTTCACTCTGTATGACAGTCTCTATGTCCATCCATGTCTCTACAAATGACCCAGTTTTGTTCCTTTTTATGGCTGATAGTCCACTGTATATATCTTCTTTATCCATTCATCTGTCGATGGGCATTTAGGATGCTTCCATGTCCTGGCTATTGTAAATAGTGCTGCAGTGAACATTGGAGTGCACGTGTCTTTTTGAATTATGATTTTCTCTGGGTATATGCCCAGTCATGGGATTGCTGGGTCATCTGGTAGTTCTGTCTTTAGTTTTTTAAGGAACATCCATACTGTTCTCCATAGTGGCTGTGTCAGTTTACATTCCCACCAACAGTGCAAGAGGGTTCCCTTTTCTCCAGACCCTTTCCAGCATTTATTGTTTGTAGATTTTTTGACAATGGCCATTCTGACCGTTGTGAGGTGATACCTCATTGTATCTTTGATTTGTATTTCTCTAATAATTAGTGATGTTGAGCATCTTTTCCTGTGTTTGTTGGCCATCTGTATGTTTTCTTTGGAGAAATGTCTATTTAGGGCTTTCACCCATTTTTTGATTGGGCTTTTTGTTTTTTTGATATTGAACTCCATGAGCTGTTTGTATATTTTGGAGACTAATCCCTTCTCTAATTCCTTAACTAATCCCTTCTCAGTTGCTTCGTTTGCAAATATTTTTTCCCATTGTAAGGGTTGTCTTTTCATCTTGTTTATGGTTTCCTTTGCTGTGCAGAAGCTTTTAAGTTTCACTAGGTCCCATTTGTTTATTTTTGTTTTTATTTTCATTGCTCTAGGAGGTGGGTCAAAAAAGATCTTGCTGTGATTTGTCAGAGTGTTCTTATGTTTAACTCTAAGAGTTTTATAGTGTCCATTCTTTCATTTAGGTCTCTAATCCAATTTGAGTTTATTTTTGCGTATTGTGTTGATTTCATTCTTTTACAGGTGGCTGTCCAGTTTTCCCAGCATCACTTACTGAAGAGACTGTCTTTTCTCCATTGTATATCCTTGTCTCCTTTATCGTAGATTAGTTGAGCATAGGTGCATGGGTTTATCTCCAGGCTTTCTATTCTGTTCCATTGATCTGTATTTCTGTCTTTGTGCCAGTACCATACTGTCTGGATTACTGTAGCTTTGTATATAGTCTGAAGTCAGGGAGTCTGATTCCTCCAGCTCTGTTTTTCTTTCTCAAGATTGTTTTGGCTATTTGGGGTCTTCTGTATTTCCATACAAGTTGTAAAATTTTTTGTTTTAATTCTGTGAAAAATGCCATTGGTAATTTGATAGGGATTGCATTGAATCTGTCAATTGCTTTGGGTAGTATAGTCTTTTCCACAATATTGATTCTTCCAATCCAAGAATATGGTATATCTCTCCATTTGTTTACATCATCTTTGATTTCTTTCATCAGTGTCTTATAGTTTTCTGAGTACAGGTCTTTTACCACCTTATGTAGGTTTATTCATAGGTATTTTATTCTTTTTGTTGCTATGCTAAATGGGGGTGTTTCCTTAATTTCTTTTTCTGATCTTCCATTGTTAGTGTACAGGAAGGAATGCAAGAGATTTTTGTGTATTAATTTTGTATTCTGCAACTTTACCAAATTAATTGATTAGCTTTAGTAGTTTTCTGGTAGCATCTTTAGGATTTTCTATGTATAGTATCATGTCATCTGCAAACAGTGACAGTTTTACTTCTTCTTTTCCAATTTCTATTCCTTTTATTTCTTTTTCTTCTCTGATTTCCATGGCTAGGACTTCCAAAACTATGTTGAATAATAGTGGCGAGTTTGGACATCCTTGTCTTTTTCCTGATCTTAGAGGAAATGCTTTCAGTTTTTCACCATTGAGAATGATGTTTGCTGTGGGTTTGTCGTATATGGCCTTTATTATGTTGAGGTAGGTTCCCTCTGTGCCCACTTTCTGGAGAGTTTTTATCATAAATGGGTGTTGAATTTTGTTGAAAGCTTTTTCTGCATCTATTGAGATGATCATATCGTTTTCTTTAATTTGTTAATATGGTGTATCACATTGATTAATTTGTGTATATTGAAGAATCCTTGCCTCTCTGGGATAAATCCCACTTGATCATGGTGTATGATCCTTTTAATGTGTTGTTGGATTCTGTTTGCTAGTATTTTGTTGAGGATTTTTGTGTCCATGTTCATCAGTGATATTGGTCTTTAATTTTCTTTTTTTGTGATATCTTTGTCAGGTTTTGGTATCAGGGTGATGGTGGCCGCGTAGAATGAGCATGGGAGTGTTCCTTCCTCTGCAATTTTTGGGAAGAGTTTGAGAAAGATGGGTGTTAGCTCTTCTCTAAATGTTTGATAGAATTCACCTGTGAAGCCATCTGGTCCTGGACTTTTGTTTGTTGGAAGATTTTTTATTGCAGTTTCAATTTCATTACTTGTGATTAGTCTGTTTATATTTTCTATTTCTTCCTGGTTCAGTCTTACAAGTTTGTTCCTTTCTAAGAATTTGTCCATTTCTTCCAGGTTGTCCATTTTATTGGCATAGAGTTGCTTGTAGTAGTCTCTTAGGATGCTTTGTATTTCTACAGTGTCAGTTGTAATTTCTCCTTTTTCATTTCTAATTTCATTGATTTGAGTCCTCTCCCTTTTTTTCTTGACGAGTCTCGCTAAAGGTTTACCAGTTATGTTTATCTTCTCAAAGAAACAGCTTTTATTTTCATTGATTTATGCTATTGTTTTCTTCATTTCTATTTCATTTATTTCTGCTCTGATCTTTATGATTTCTTTCCTCTACTAACTTTGGGTTTTGTTTGTTCTTCTTTCTCTAGTTGCTTAGGTGTAAGGTTAGGTTGTTTATTTGAGATTTTTCTTGTTTCTTGAGGTAGGAATGTATTGTTATAAACTTCCCTCTTAGAACTGCTTTTGCTGCATTCCATAGGTTTTGGGTTGTCATGTTTTCATTGCCCTTTGTTTCTATGCATTTTTTGATTTCCTCTTCGGTGTCCTCAGTGATCTTTTGGTTATTTAGCAGTGTATTGTCTAGCCTCCATGTGGTTGTGTTTTTTACAGGTTTTTTTTCCTGTAATTGATTTCTAATCTCATAGCGTTGTAGCATTGTGGTTGGAAAAGATGCTTGATATGATTGAAATTTTCTTAAATTTACTGAGGCTTGATTTGTGACCCAAGAAGTGATCTGTCCTGGAGAGTGTTCCATGTGTGCTTGAGAAGAAAGTGTATTCTGCTGTTTTCGGGTGGAATGTACTATAAATATCAATTATGTCTATCTGATCTATTGTGTCATTTAAAGCTGTGTTTCCTTATTGGTTTTCTGTCTGGATGATCTGTCCATTCGTGTAAATAGGGTGTTAAAGTTCCCCACTATTACTGTGTTACTGTCGATTTCCCCTTTTATGGCTGTTAGGATTTTCCTATGTATTGAGGAGCTCCTATGTTGGGTGCATAAATATTTACAATTATTATAGCTTCTTGGATTGATCCCTGGATCATTGTGTAGTGACCTTCCTTGTCTCTTGTAACAGTCTTTATTTTAAAGTCTAATTTATCTGATATGAGTATTGCTACTCCAGCTTTCTTTTGATTTCTGTTTGCATGGAATATCTTTTTCCATCCCCTCACTTTCAGTCTGTATGTGTCCCTAGGTCTGAAATGGGTCTCTTGTAGACAGCGTATATATGGGTCTTGTTTTTGTATCCATTCAGCCAGCCTGTGTCTTTTGGTTGGAGCATTTAATCCATTTACATTTAAGGTAGTTATCGATATGTATGTTCCTATTACCATTTTCTTAATTGTTTTGCATTTGTTTTTGTAGGTCTTTTTCTTCTCTTGTGTTTCCTGCCTAGAGAAGTTCCTTTAGCATTTGTTGTAAAGCTAGTTTGGTGGTGCTGAATTCTCCTAGCTTTTGCTTAACTGTAAAGCTTTTGATTTCTCCATCAGCCTGAATGAGATCCTTGCTGGGTAGAGTAATCTTGGTTGTAGGTGTTTTCCTTTTAGCACTTTAAATATATCCTGCCCCTCACTCCTGGCCTGCAGAGTTTCTGCTGATAAATCAGCTGATAACCTTATGGGGATTCACTTGTATGTTCTTTGTTGCTTTTCCCTTGCTGCTTTTAATATTTTTTCTTTAATTTAATTTTTGTTAGTTTGATTAATAGGTATCTTGGCATGTTTCTCCTTGGGTTCATCCTGTATGGGACTCTCTGTGCTTCCTGTACTTGGGTGGCTATTTCCTTTCGCATATTAGGGAAGTTTTTGACGATAATCTCTTCAAATAGTTTCTCAGACCCTTTCTCTTTCTCTTCTTCTTCTGGGACCCCTATAATTTGAATGTTGGTGTGTTTAATGTTGTCTGCAAGGTCTCTTAGACAGTCCTCATTTCTTTTCATTCTTTTATCTTCATTCTGCTCCTTAGCAAATATTTCCACCATTGTATCGTCCAGCTCACTTATTCATTCTTCTGCCTCAGTTATTCTGCTATTGGTTCCTTCTAGTGTAGTTTTCATTTCAGTTATTGTGTTGTTCATCTCTGTTTGTTTGTTCTTTAATTCTTCTAGGTCCTTGTTAAACATTTCTTGTATTTTCTCGATCCATGCCTCCATTCTATTTCCCAGATTTTGGATCATCTTTACTATCATTACTCTGAATTCTTTTTTAGGGAGCTTGCCTATTTCCTCTTCATTTATTTTGTCTTATAGGTTTTTACCTTACTCCTTCATCTGTAACATATTTTTTTGTCACCTCATTTTTTTTTGATGAGTATGGCTGTGTTCCTGTCTTGCTGGTTGTTTGGCCTGAGATGTCCAGCACTGGAGTTTGCAGGCAGTTGGGTGGTGCCAGGTCTTGGTCCCGAGATGAGGACCTCTGGGAGATCTCACACTGGTTAATATTCCCTGGGGCCTGAAGTTCTCTGTTAGTTCAGCAGCTTGAACTTGGCGCTCCCATCACAGGAGCTCAGGCCCAACCCCTGGCCTGGTCATACAGGGATACCTCCCATCCCCTTAGGTGTCAGTGGTCCCCCACTAGCGCCCAGTAGTTGCTCTGTGAGAATTGCTCTGATGCATTCTTCTGTACTTGTGAGGACATGCGAACTCCACGTTCTTCTACTCCATCATCTTGACTCCGTTCCCCCTGGGCCATCCTGGAGAAGAGGGATTGAAGCCAGGGGAAAGCTAGAGCATGGGAGACCTGTCAGAAGGCTTGTTTGATGAAATCGGGTAAAGGATGGTGACATTCTGTACCCGGGCTTTACCCGCGGTGGGGCAGTGGGCACCTTGGGCAGCCAAGGTGTGCTTCCACCTCTCACTGATTGTTGATTATCCTTCCTGTAAGCACCTGGACATTTCTGCAGCATCGGCTCCTCAGACCAGCCAGATAGCTTCCATCAGCTCTTTCAAAGCTGGGGGAGGAACAGGTTGTGCAGGCTCTGGGTTCAGCTTGGCTAGTCTATCCCAAAAGGAATAGCATGTGTTTTGGGGAACACAAAGGGATGCTTTTCTCTTTCATAGTTACGACACTGTGGTTATAAGGGACTTCATATGTCTTCTACAATAGCAAAGAGAGGAACACACTGTTTTCTTTCATTTCCAATATGCTAATTGGTACAAACTGCTCTCAAAGGCGTCTGCATGCCAAATCCAGAAATTCTATCTGCATATTCCACTGAAGATTAAGTAGCCTGTCACAGTTCTTTATTTCTTTGATGGTTGTTGAGCTGCACCCCACTGGCCTACAAGGCCTCTACTTGCCCAGCTTCAAGACTGAAGATAGAGCTCGGACAGAGACATTAGTGTTTAATGGATGGGGGAGCATACATGTCTGAATCAAGGTCCTGGAGCAACCCCCCACGGTTTGTGGTGGACAGTGGACAGGATGTGGTGGCCGACTTTGCTGGGGGGGTGGGGGGAATCCTTTCAGTATCCTTTAAACATCATCCTGACAAACAACACAGTGCCTTGCCTATTCTAGCTTCTTGATAAATAAATATTGGTTAGTTGAATGAATAAAGGAATAAATGAATGAAGAGTAAATAGTTGAATGACAACATTCTAGACCTTCACAATATGAATAAATATACATGTCAACTTCTCTTATCAAGATTTGCATACAAAGTAATCTTTTAATAATTTAGATAATGTAGATGAAATGATTGATTTGATTTAAGAATTTGAACAGTGGAATTTTCATAAGTTGGATTACTGTATCTAAAAATGCAAATGGTAAGTAATAAAATGAAGTAAGATAACTTGAAATTGAAATGAGCTTATGTTATGAGATACATACTCTTTAATTTAGGAATAGTTGATTGCTAGGCTCAGGAGATGATTTTTTAAAGACTTTATTCTCTTTCTAACTTGATTTATTTTAGAATTTTGCCAAGTAGAAGTTGTTTTGAACTTTCTACTTAAAATGAATCAGTGTTTACTTCTGAATTATCATAGATTTTAATTTAGCAAAATTCAATCAATGGATTATACTATATATCATTTATTGGGTGTAATGCTATATATCTAGAAAATAGGTTCCCCTACATTTGTTTGGATCTATGTGATTGATATAATCTGTTGGTTTCCGTGTTTGAATGTTTGAGTATGGTTTATGGTAAAGAGTATGGGCTGTGGTGTCAGATTTGAGTTTCAATCCCCAATCTGCTGCTACTTAGTGAACAAATTATTCAACTTGTTAAACCTTAGAAGCATCTTGTATAAAATGGAGGTGATACTTACCATAAGAGGTTCTTAGTCCAGTGTCTGGGATATAGTAGGCATTCAGTAATTGGGAACAACTATTGTTTTCCTCACTGTCTTTTGTTCTGCAGCTTTCCCCATAAATAACCCAGATAAAGATGCAAGACATGTAATAAAAGTGGTAAGTATTGCTCTTAAATTTGTGTTTCACATATATTTGACATTTTTATCTTCTGCTTTATTCATTTCATTTTTGTAAAAATGTTTCTCACCTTAGTTTTCATAATTTTAATTAACAATACATCTAATATTATAATTTTCACATTATTAAAATGTAAAGACTGGAGAATTTTGTTCTTCTGCATTGACATTTATCATCCTTGTGTCTTATCTAGCTCTCTATCTTCTGCCTTTCTTTTCCTCTCTGCTCTAGATGATAAAGTCCTTAAAGGCAGGAATGAGGTTTTATTTTTGTTTGTATCCCCTGTGGCTGGTACTATGAACAAAATATTGTAGACACTCAGTAAAGGTTCATGTATGAATGAACCACCAGGGTAGTCTGCAGTGTACCCACCCTGTTATACATGTTAGTACACATTGAGTGTCTGTGTACGTGTACAGTTCTCAGTGTTTTTAGTAAGTTCTTTCCATAAGAAGACTACTTTCATGTCTAAGACTGTATAGAGATAGCATTACAAAATGTTAAAAATGAGGTTCTTTGTTTATTTAGTGCTTTTCTGAGATTTTTGTGATTCAAGTACTATTATATATTACATATGTATACTCATTTTCACAGTTGAAATACTAATTCCATCTTTAAATTTTTTTTCTAATAAAATTAACTGTTCTTTTCTTTTATAGGAATATCAAGAAAATGGCCCATTATTTTCAGAACTTAAATTTTATCAAAGAGCAGCCAAAAAAGACTGTAGTAAGTAAAATTAGCAAAGTAAGCTACTTCCATATGTATGTTTGCTAAAGTGGCTGTTAATATTTTTGTCTTTTTCTGGCCTTATGGAAAATTCTTTTCAATTAGGAATTTTTATTGTAAAATGATACAGTTATTGTTACATAAAAACAAAACACATGGTATACAAATCTTGATATTATATACATAATTGGTTATATATTTCAAGTCAAAGTTATTTCTGTTACTTTACATAAAATGTTGGATTGTTGATCTAAGCTACCAAGAGTTCTCTAGGTATAAAAGATAGTAAAATGAAATTGTTTCTTTCACAAAAAGCCATTTGGATAAAAAGGATATAAGAAAAAGACAATAAAATGGGCAGTAGATTATAAAGAAAAGGAATGACCATAGAATAGATTCGGGCATAGTGTATGGAAATGATTAAACATTAAGATGATTTAGAAAATACGTTTAAAATGTTAAATATTTGTATGTTGAGTAATTAATTGGAGCTGGATATCAGATGTAAGAACTATCAGTTAGAGGATTGGAATATGAAATAAATATGAGCAGAGCTAAGAAGAAAAAAAACATGTTATAAATACTGTATGATATAGATGGACTAGTAAAGCTTAAAGGAAATTGATATGAGTATAATTAAGGTCCTTTACATTATGTTTAGGAAAGAGAATGATGAGTCTAACCTCAATAGTTAACTTTGTTTTCTTTAACGAAACCTTCTGAGCATTAAGACTATAGTCTTTACTAACTGCTTAAACTATGTCAGAGTGACAAACAGAATCCATTAAACTTCATTGCTTATCAGTAGAGCTGTCTTAAACATTAAGCATATATGGTAGAAAAATGAAAAATTAAATAAGCTGCCTGATTATTTAAGTGGATTTGATTTTTTTTAAACAAAATTTAATCAAAACAGTTTCAGTACAACAGTTTCAGAGTAAGATGATTTTTCTGCCTAACTTTTATTTATTTATTTATTTTGACTACTGTGGCTTTAGACTTTTAGTAATACAGAAGAAAAAGCTGTCTTTCTACTGATCCTTTGGTGGTTAACATTTTATATTTAAAAATGTAACAAACATATAAGGGAATTAATTTTTTTAATGAATAGAAACATTTGTGTAAATGATATCAATGCATTTTATGACTGCTATTTTTGTTTTTGTTTTTTATTGCATATTTTATTTTTTATATTAAAAAAAATTTTTGTAATATAGTGGATTTACAATGTTGTGTTAGTTTTTGCTATACAGCAAAGTGAATCATATATACATATATATATTATATATATATCCACTCTTTTTTAGATTCTTTTACCATATAGGTCATTACAGAGTATTGAGTAGAGTGACTACGACTATTTTTGTTTTGGTTATAACTGATTTAAAATTTTAAAATGTTAGAAATCTGTGTATGTTTTTATGTTAATTATAGTGATAAATAGAATTTGCAACTATGAGCTAGATATATTTGATTTTTAAAAAATGTTTTTAGGAAGGTCTAATTTCTATTTAAGTTAGCTAAATAAAGCATCTACGCAAAAGTAAGAAATACCTTTCTAAAAAAGTGTACCTTTTTTCCTGTGAAATTTGTCTTTGCAGTCAAAAAATGGATAGAACTCAAACAGCTTGATTATTTAGGAATTCCTCAGTTTTATGGATCTGGTATTACTGAATTCAAGGGAAAAAGGTAAAATGGAATTATTATAATCAAATATTGTCCTGTAACTATTTCTCATGTGGTCTATTAGTTATTTATTGCTATATAACTAATGCCCTAAAATGTGGTGGCTTATAATGACAAACTAATATTATCTTAGTTTCTGTGGGTCAGTTATCTACGTATAAATGGCTTCCCTAGATGGTTCTTGCTCAGGACTTCTCATGAGGATATAGTCAGATGTCTTTTGGGCTGTAGTCTTCTCAAGGCTCGACTGGGGAAGGATCTGCTTTCAAAATCACTCATGTGGCTATTGGCAGGCCTAAGAAGATCAGCTTTTAAATTCTCTCACGTGATTTGTTGGCAGGCCTCACTTCCTCACCATGTAGGTCTCTCCAGAGGGTGCCTGAGTGTCATAAAGGCATGGCAGCTGGCTTGCAGTAATTGAAAGAGAGAGAGAAGGAGAAAGAGCACACACAAGAGCATGCATCCAAAAAGAAAGTCACAGTCCTTTTATAATCTAATTTTAGATGTGATAGCCCATCATTTCTATTGTATTCTTTCTGCTAGAAGCAAGTCATTAAGTCTACCCCATATTCAAGAGAGGAGAGCTAATCAAACTCCATCTCTTGAGGAGAGGCACAACCAAAAATTTGTAGAAATATTTTTAAACTCACCAAACATGGCTAGTCATCACATATAAATAATTAATAGTAGCGATTTTTTTTAAAATGTCATTTGTTAGGTACCCATTTTGTTCTTTCAGTAGCCTTTTAAGATAGGTGATAATATTTCTTTTCCTAGGTGAGAAAATAGGCTCAGAGGTCAGTGCTTTGCCTAAATGGTCTTTAAATGCTATAAATTTTTAAAAAAAGAACAAACAGTAATCTTGAAACAAAGTCAAGGGCTACCTATAGGGGAGTGAATGGCTGAGTAAACCATGGTACATCTATATCATGTAAAACTATGCAGCCCATTAAAGGAATCAATTAGAGCTCTACCAGTTGATTTGGAAGGATTTCAATGAGATATTATTGAAAAATGTATGATGCAGAAAAGTTCATATAATTAGATTGCATTTTGTCAAAAAAATTCCTACATGTATTTGTGTGTGTGTATACATAGATAGATATAGAATAGGGGCAGATATGAAGGGAAGAAAAGGAGCGGGGAGAGGTCCCAAACAGAAAAGAAAAGGAAGACATACATTTAGGAAAACACATGTTTATAAATATATAGAGAAAGTAAATATGATTTTATAAGGCCAAGAAACAAATATAAATAAAATTTTCTGTATGGAAAAATAATTGTTCCAGGCCATATGGCAAGAAGGTGATGGAGTCAAAATGAATTAAGTTCAAGACTAATTTGGAAAGACTTCTCTTTTCCTGTTCTAAGACAGTGTGAGTGGTTCAGCACAGAGCTCTTCTACTCAAAAACTAACTGCAAAGTAAATACTTAGTATGTTTCTGGAAAAGAACGGCAATATAACGTACATTCATTCTCTAATGGTTCAGATTACATCATTCTTTATTGTTAAGTTGGGGGTATTTTTCCATTGTTTCAAATTCATAAATAGACAGTTTCGGCATTGCTATTTTAACATCTCCTTTTGACTTCTCCTTCTTATAGTTACAGATTTATGGTAATGGAAAGACTGGGAATAGATTTGCAGAAGATCTCAGACCAGAATGGTACTTTTAAAAAGTCAACTGTCCTGCAGCTAGGTATCCGAATGGTAAGAAAGAATGACTTATTTCCCATGCTCCATTTTCAGATTATTTACTTGTTACAACATACAAATTGTTGCCCTTTGTGGAATTATCAGAGAATGAAGGATTATTGCCCTAGAAATGTCAGTTATTGAGCGTAGATACTATTTTGGTGAAATTGATAACAGTGGGCTCTGTAAGTGACAGAATGTGCTGTGTTTGGCACTACAAACTCAATTAGGCTTTGGTTCTACAGTCTGAGTTTTTTTTTTTTTTCTCACAGCTTTGTTTTACATATCAGAACAAGCTTGCATTGCTATAAGAATAACCTCTCTTTTGTCAGTTATATTTATAACAATGCAAAGTATGGCAAAATATTTTATTTTCCATACTACACATGTGGTGGTAAGGGGGTGCTATAAAGTTTTTATTATGAGTTTGGGATGGTGGCAGTAATTAGTGTGGCAATGAATAATATATACTTTGCCAAATAAGAAGCAATGAAATCTTAATAGCACCCATGCACACATTTTGTTTATACCACGTATTTGTCTTATCTTGTTTGTGTTTGGTTTGCCTAAGCTCCATTTTATTTTTTCCACTTTAGATAGAATGCGACTACTCATGCCAGGTTGGGATGTGGCAAACAGAACTCATTAATTTTCCCATCCATCCTCTAGCCAGCCAACAAATGTTTATTGAGCACTAGGCATAGGTAACATGCAAGTCTCAAGGGTTTCAGAGATGAAGCATAGGTGTTTTCTGTTACTCTACAGAGGGAGAATGCCTTTCTCTGTGATCATGGACGTGGGATTTTGTTCTGGGAGCCCCAAAACCTTCTCTATAATTATTGCTTGGGCGAGGGATTGTTGAGTGGGCGTCATGATTATTTCACTTTAGGTCTCTGATTTTATCATAATTTTCCTCTTTGCACAGTATGATTTGGGCACCTTGCTGTCAGGAACATAGGCATTGTTGAATCTTGGCTTCCTCTCTATCAGAGGTGCATTTAAAACACTTGATATTTGAGGATCCTTTTATTCACCTTTTTCCCAGGATGAGCGACCAGCACATGTGATAATTTTAGAATAGATAAATGCATAATTGTGAAATACATCATTTTGTCATTGTTAATGTGAAAAAAATACATGTTATTCTCTATTCACAATGTTCAGGTTGATCTGGAGTTCTAAATAGACATCAGTATAACCTTATATATTTCTTTTCACAGTTGGATGTACTGGAATATATACATGAAAATGAATATGTTCATGCTGATATAAAAGCAGCGAATCTACTTTTGGGTTACAGAAATCCACATCAGGTAAATACAGTATTAAGCTTTTGCCTTCAGTAAGGATCCTCAAAGTACCATACTGAGACATTCAAAAAACAAACTCCTAACAGGCAAAAGTTTGCAAATGAGGACTTAACATGATGAGTGTTGTAATTTATCCTATCTTGCTTATCTAATTTAATGCACTAAACTGATAAGTGATTAGGATGAGGAAGCTGAGACTGGGGGCGGGGGGGTAAATAATTTATTAATGGACATATAATGGCTGAGCAGGGATTTGAACTTCTGAGCAAATATAAACAAAAACCATCAAAATGCAATGAGAGGGCTTCCCTGGTGGCACAGTGGTTGAGAGTCCACCTGCCGATGCAGGGGACACGGGTTCGTGTCCCAGTCCGGGAAGATCCCACATGCCGCGGAGCGGCTAGGTCCGTGAGCCGTAGCTGCTGAGCCTGCGCGTCCAGAGCCTGTGCTCCGCAACGGGAGAGGCCACAACAGTGAGAGGCCCGCGTACCGCAAAAAAAAAAAAAAAAAAAAAAATGCAATGAGAGAAGGGATGGATTTATGCAGAGGAAAAAAAAAGGCTGTCACCTTAGTTCTTCCACTGTATAAACAATTAAGTTTTAAACAGAGCAGCATTGCCGATACAACTTTTTGTGATGATGGAAATGTCCTGTATGTTACTGTCCAGTATGGGAGCCATTAGCCACATGTGGCTGTTAAGCACTGGCCATGTGGATAGTACAATACCAAATGCTGGTGAAGATATGGAGCAACAGGAACTCTCATTCATTGCTGGTGATATGGCCACTGTGGAAGACAGTTTGGCAGTTTCTTACAAAACTGAACATACTCTAACATATGATCTGGCATTAAATTCCTTGGTATTTACCCAAAGGAGTTGAAAACTTATATCCACAGAAGTACCTACACACAGATGTTTATAGCAGCTTTATTCATAGTTGCCAAAACTTGAATAAAGATATCCTTTAATAGTTAAATAAACTGTGGTTCATCTGAACAACGCAATAGTACTCTACATTAAAAAGAAATGAGCAGTTAAGACATGAAAAGACATGAAGGAAGCTACATGCATATTACTAACTGAAAATCTGTATAATTCTAATTAAATAACTTTTGGAACAGGCAAAAATATGAAGGTGCTAAAAACATCAGTGATTGCCAAGAGTTAGAGAGAAGGGAGGGGTGAATCGGTGGAGTACAGAGGACTTTGAGGGAAGTGTGTCAAAAGCCACAGAATATTGAACACCACAAGTGGACCCTAACGTAATCTGTTGACTTTTGGTGATAATGACGTATTGGTGTAGGTTCATCTGTTGTAACAGATGTAATACCATGGTGTGGGATGTTGATAGTGTGCGAGGCTATATTTGGGAGGAGGGGAGAGTGGTGTATGAGAACTTACTGTACCTTCCACTCAGTTTTACCTAAATTGCTCTACATTTAGTAAAATTGAATTTGAAACTGCTCTTAAAAATAGTCTTAAATAATGAGACTTGTGTGACCTAAGAACTGAATTTTAAATTTAACTTAATTCTAATTAATATTTTTTTCATCTTACTTTCTTCCCCAGCTTTATTGAGGTTTAGTTGACAAAAATTGCATATGTTTAGGTTGTACAACATGATTTATTTAAGGTATACAAAGTGATGATTTATTATACTATATATTGTGAAGTGATTAATCAAGTTAACACATTGATCACTTCACATAGTTACCTTCTGTTTTGTTTGTGGTGAGAACACTTAAGACCTACTCTTAGCAAATTTGAAGTTTACAGCATTATTAACTATAGTCACCATATTGGGCATTAGATCCCCAGAACTTATTCATCTTCTAACTAAAAGTTTGTACCCTTTGACCAGCATCTCCCCATTTCTTCCACACCCCAGCCCCTGGTACCACTGTTCTATACTCTGATTTATAAGTTTCACTTTTGTATATGCCACATATAACTGAGATCATACAGTATTTGTCTTTCAGTGTGTCTTGGTTTATTTCACTCAGCATAATATCCTCTAGCATAATGTCCTCTAGGTTCACCCATGTTGTTGCAAGTGGCATATTTCTTTCTTTTTTATGACTGAATAATACTCCATGGCATATATATACCACATTTTCTTTATCCATTTATCCATCAGCAGACACTAAGGTCATTTATGTATCTTGGCTATTTTTAATAATGCTGCAGTAACATGGGAATACAGATATCTCCTCAAGATAATGATTTCTTTTCCATTAGATATATACCCAGAAGTGGATTGCTGGATCATATGGTAGTTCAATTTTTAATGTTTTTTTTTTTTTTGAGGAACCTCCATACAGTTTTCCATAATGACTGTACCAACTTACATTCCCACCAACAGCGTACAAGGGCTCCCTTTTCTCCCATACCCTCACCAACACTTGTTATCTCTAATAGCCATTCTAACAGTTGTGAGGTGTTGTTTCATTGTGGTTTTAATTTTTCATTTCCCTGATGATTAATAATGTTGAGCACTTTTTCATATACTAGTTGGCCATTTATATGTCTTCTTTGGAAATTGTCTCTTTAGGTTCTTTGCCCATTTTTGAATTGGGTTATTTTGTCTTGCAAGTGAGTTATATGAGTTCTTATGTATTTCAGATATTAACCCCTTATCAGATATGTAGTCTGCAAGTATTTTCTCCCATCCCATAGGTTGCCTTTTCATTTTGTTGATGGTTTCCTTGGTTGTGCAGAATCATTTTAGTTTGATGTAGTCCTACTTGTTTATTTTTGGTTTTGTTACCTATGCTTTTGGTTTCAATTGCAAAAAAATCATTGCCAAGGCCGGTGCTCAAGGATTAGAAGAATTAACATTATTAAAATGTCTGTACTACCCAAAGCAATCTACAGATTCAATGGAATTCCTACCAAAATTCCAATGGCATTTTTCACAGAAATAAAAAACCAATCCTAAAATGTGTATGGAACCACAAAAGACCCTGAATAGCCAAAGCAATCTTGAGAAAGAACAAAGCTGGAGGCATTACACATCCTGAATCAAACTATATTACAATGCTATAGTAATCAAAGCAGTATGCTATTGGCATAAAAACAGACATAGCCCAGTGGAACAGAATAGAGAGCCATGCATATACAATCAACTAATTTTTGACAGGGGTGCCAAGAATATTCAATGGGGCAAAGATAGTTTCATCAGTAAATGGTGGTGGGAAACTGGGATATATGCATGCAAAAGAATGAAATTGGACTCTTATACCATACACAAAAATAAACTTAAAATGGATTAAAGACTTAAATGGAAGACCTGAAACCATACAACTAGAAGAAACCTAGGAAAAAAGCTTAATTTTGGGCTTCCCTGGTGGCGCAGTGGTTGAGAATCCGCCTGCTAATGCAGGGGACATGGGTTCGAGCCCTGGTCTGGGAGGATCCCACATGCCGCAGAGCAACTAGGCCCGTGAGCCACAACTACTGAGCCTGCACGTCTGGAGCCTGTGCTCCGCAACAAGAGAGGCAGCAATAGTGAGAGGCCCACGCACCGCGATGAAGAGTGGCCCCCGCTTGCCACAACTAGAGAAAGCCCTCGCACAGAAACGAAGACCCAACACAGCAAAAATAAATAAATAAATAAATAAACTCCTACCCCCAATATCTTCTTTTAAAAAAAAAAAGCTTAATTTTAATTGGTTTACATTTACAAAACCACATGTGGCTGGTAGCCACTGTATCAACAGAGATTTAAAGAGTTAAAAAATTGAGTCTATAAATAATTAGAAAACATTTAACTGAATATTTAACTGAACTGTACATGAGGAAAGAAATTTCTAAATAAAAATACCCCCAAAATCATAGAAAATATTGTGAAATTTCAAATTTTAAGATATCTGTATATTAAAAAAATTGAAAAATAAAAGGCAAGTGAAAATCTGGGAAGTATATTTATGACAAATATTTTAGGATATATAGCAAGCTTTAAGAAAATTAACATGAAAAACACCAAGTAATTTCTTAAAACAATGATTAAAAAGAATGAGCAGAAAAGAAATATGACTACCTGAGAAATAAATGAAAAAAAGTTCACCATCACTAAAAACTAAGAGATATGCAGATCAAAACAGTGAGGCAACATTTTAAAAGAACTTATCAAATAGGAAAAGTCTAAAATAATAATCTGATGATATTGAGGCTGATGAGGGTGCAGACACTTGTAGAATGCCAGTGGGAATGTAAATTAAATGGGAGTAGTAGAAGAAATTAAGTTAATGGAAGGGCAATTTGGAAATATATATTAAAAGCCTTTAAATGTCTGCATACTTTTTTAAGGTTAGGTTTATTGACGTATAATTTACAAACAGTAAAATTCGTCCTTTTAAATGTATAATTTGATGTGTTTTGACACATGTATATCGTATAACCTCTACTATAATCAAGACAGAGCATTTCTATCATCCTCAGAAATTCTCTCAGTCAGTCCCCTTTTCTCACCCTGAGGAAATGATTTCTGCCCCTATTTTTTTTTTTTTTTTTGCATTTTTAGGGATGTCATATAAATGGAATTATAGATTTTTACTCTTTGTGTCTGGCTTCCTTTACTTAGCATAATATTTCTGAGATTTATCCATGCTGTAGTTCATTCCTCTTTAATGATAGGTAGTAGTCCATTGGAAACTACTGCAGTTTCTTTATCTGTTTACCTCTGGATAGATATTTGTGTTGTTTCCAGTTTTTGACCATTATGAATGAAGATGTATAAACATTCACGTACAGGTTTTTGTATAGGTATATATTTTAACTTCTTCCGGGCAAATAACTAGGAGTGGAATTTCCGGATTGTGTGGAAGTGTATGTTTAACTTTAAAAGAAACAGCTACACTGTTTTCCAGAGCGATTGTACCATTATACCTTCCCACCAGCAACGTGGATAATTCAGTTGCCCCATATCTTGCCACCACTTGGTTTCATTAGTTTTAAACATATAAGCCATTATAGTAGATGTGTAGTTATATCTAGTAGTAGGTTTTTTAAAAGTTGTTTTATTTATCCCACATGAAGTGGGAGCATAAATCCAGGCGTTGAATTCCCTCATTGCTGTAAGTAAAAAGGATCAGTTTTTAAATTTTATTTATTTATTGTGAATTGTCTGCTCATGTCTTTTGCCCATTTTTCTAACTTTTTTGTTTTTATTCCTTGATTTTGAAGAGTTCTTTAGATATGAATTATATTAGCCATTAATCTATTACATATTTTGCAGATATTTTCTCCCAATTTGACTTTTCTTCTTTGATTATACTTGTGTTGTTTTATTGTCATGTAGAAGATGAATTTAAAAATTTTTAATGTCAGATTTATCAGTCTTTCATTTACTATGGATATTGAGTCATGGTTAGTAACCTTGTTCTACAGACAGGTGTATGAATTTTATTATATGATTTCATTCTTTACATTTAAATCTCTTTTTCACTTAGTTTATTCTTTTACATGACAGGAGGTATCAACCAAATTTTATCTTTTCCTAAATGATTTTCCAAGTTTTCAACAATATTTATTAAAAATAAAAAACTTTGCTTCAGTGATATTAGATGCCACCTTTATTATATACTAAATTTCCGTACATACTTGAATTTATTCATGTACTTTCCATTGAATCCTTCTGGTTTGACTGCCTATTTATGCTTCATTGCCATACTAGTGCATTAATTTCTGAGGCTTTGTAGTGTATTTTAATATCTGGTAGGGCTGGTAGTGCCTCATAGATTTTCTTTTTCAGTGAAATTCTAGCTATTCATATTTTTCTATATTTTGTTGTGTAGCATTTTCATTGGAATTTTGTTAAGTTAGGGAAAACCTGACATCTCTATGATTATAGATGTTCTATTCAACAACAGGGAATGGTTTTGAATTTCACCAGTTTTTACTTTTGTATCTTCTGAGGTATTTTAAAGCTTTCCTCATATTAGTTTTACACATTTCTTGTTACACTTATTCCTAAATATTAAACCATTTTTGTTTGTACTGTCAGTGCAGTTTTAGTCTACCGTTTTATCTTCTAAGTGATTATTGTTTGTGTATATGAAAGTTATTGATTTTTATGCATTCATTTTATATCCTGTTAATTTATTGAATTTGGGGTAGTTTTAGTAATGATTCTCCAGGGTTTTCTTAGGAAACTGTATATCATATACAAGGAGATAATAGTTTTCCTTCTTTTCCACTTCTTATTATTTCCGATTTGTTTTCCCTAATATGCATCCAGTATATAGTAAATTGTAGTGAAGTTCATGACCATCCTTTCCTCTTCTTCATCTTATTGGAAATGCCTAAAGTAGTACCCCAATAAATGTGATTGATACTGGCTTTAGGACTAAGGCATATCTGCGTATATGTGAATATGTGTATGTGAGTGTGTGTGTGTCTTTATAGTTATATTAAGGAAATACTCACCAGTTCCTCTGTTCTTGAATGGATGTTTTGTTTGTATGGAATGGGTATTGAATTTTGTCCAGTGATTGTTTAGCATGTACGGAAATGATCACGTTTTTCTCAGGTCAATTAATATGGTATAATATATTGCTGTGCTTCTAATATTGAACCAACCATACTTTCCAGGAATGAATCTCACTTTGTTATGGTATATTATTTACTTAATATGGTACTGAAGTGTGTTCAGTAATATTTTATGTAGTATTTTCTTATTGGTATTTATAAGTGATATTGGCCTGTAATTATCTGTTTTTGTACTATTTTTTTTTATCAGATTCAGGTATCAACATTTAACTTGATTCATAAAAAGAATTTGAGGTTTACCTTCATTTTCTGTGTTCCAGAACTATTTCTACTGTATTGGCACCATTTTTTTTTTTTTTTTAACATGAAATTCTCTGGTTCTGCTGAGGACATTCCTTGTAACTCTCGATTGTTTCCCATGGAAATTGATTGTTAAGCTCTTTAATCTCTGGTTGGGTCAATTTTAGTAGTTAGCAGTTTTGTCTAGTTTCTCAAATTTATTTGTGTGATGGTCTGCATTGTACTCTCTTAGGACTTTTAAATTTCTTCTCCTTCAATGATTGTTTCCTTCTAGTTATTTTTTATTTTATTTTTGCTTTTTTCTTCTTTTTTTTTACCGTGATGAAAGTAGCTAGTTTGTCCATTGTTAATTTTTCAGCAAACTTGGATTTTGATTTATTAATGAGATATATTGTTTTTTCTTTTCTATTTCATCAATTTCTGATTTTGCCATTGTTATATCTTTTCTTGTGCTCTTTTAATTTGACCCTTTTGTTCTTTTTTCTTGGTTTCAATTTGGGATCTAATTCATTTATATTCATTAAAAATTTTTTTACTTCTGTAGGTGTTTAAGGCCATGATTTTTCCTTTGGTCACTGCTTTATATTGTACTTCATGGATTTTGATATGTAGTGTTTTTATTATCTGTATTTTTTAGAAGGTTTGTATTTCTTCACCAAAAAGCAGTGCAGTAGAAGGTTTTTAAGTTTTCATGTAGAAAGATCTCTTAAAATTTTTTGGTTATTAAAATCTAGACTTGTGACAAGATGGTCAGAGTATTGTTTATAATAATTTTATTTGGAATACACTGAAGCTTTTATCATGACTTAGAAGAGGATCAGTTTTTGTCAGTCTTCCGTGTTTTCTTGAGGAAAAGATAGTCTTTATTTTCATAGTGTAAAGTTTAATATCTTTCCAGAAGATCTACCTTATTGACTATATTATTTATGCCATCTATATCTTCATTTAGTTTTTGTCCACTTGATCTATTTTGTACCGAGAGTGGTATTTAAGCCTTCAATGGTTAATGTGTTTCTGTTGGTCTCCTTGATTCTGCTGTAGTTTCTGTTTTATAAAGATCATTGCTGTGCCATTTGGTAAATATTCATAATTATGTTTGTTGTGTTTCTTATGTGTTTTCTTTGATCTTATATTCTTTTACATTTTTTTGTGGGGGAGGAGTCTGTTTATGAAAGTTTATATTTTTGTTGTAGTGATAATCTTGGTATTTACACCTTTTAAAGATGCTTTGAGCCCACTCTTCTGTGTTTAACTTTTTAGTACTACGATGACAGTCCTTTGTGGTATTTTTTTTTTTACCACAACTTTAATAAGTTCACTATCAGTGAGTTTATTTTACTTTCCTCCTTTCCTTACTGTTGTCTTGAAGTCATACTACTTTGTCAGAATATATATCATTTGTATATTCTTCATTTATCCCTAGCCTTGTTTTTTTTAGTGTTAGAGATAATTATATTAAATGCTCACCCTTCTGTCCTTTTGCCGAAGTTACTCATCTTTTGATTGTTTGAAACTAATCTTCTAGTAGATTGTTCAAGAAGTACCCGTGGGTATAGCATTCCCTTGCATGTATAAAACTTTTGCAATAGCATTGATGCCTGAAGGATAGCTTGGATGGATTTAAAATATTTAGTTCATACTTTTTTTCCTTGAGTTTCTTGAAAAGGCTGATCTATTTTTGCCTTGTTTGCAGTTTGCTTTTAATAAGTCGGCTGCCAGTTTAATACTTACTATTGTATGTTATTTGTCCTTTTTGCCATGCTCTCTTTAGGATTTTTTCCTTTATTAATAGTGTCTAATCATTGTACCAGGATATGTTTTAGAGTAGATCATTGTGTATCAGTTTTCCCAGATGGGCCCTTCTGATATATAAAATAAGCCTTTTACTTCCAGAAAGTTTTCTTGGTTTATTGTTTTAAATGTTAGTTCTCTCTTCATGTGTGTTTTGAATTTAAACTATGGAGAAAGGAACTTCAGCAGGAAGCTATTTAATGAACAAAAGAAAAATAAGTGGGAAAAAAAGATTCAAAATTAGAGAGGGAAGATGTTTTTGAATGATTTGGCAAGAGAAAAAGGCAAGAAAAGTTGACATTTGTACAGCCTTTGCCAAAGCAATAGGGTTGTTAGGATTGAGGTAAAATTGGGAAGTAGAGTCAAAGAAGTATTGGATAAAAACAGCAGCCTTCTTAGTTACGGTGGAATGGAAAAGTTCTGACAAGGCTAATAATCAAAAGTCGTGTCCTGGGGCTTCCCTGGTGGTGCAGTGGTTGAGAGTCTGCCTGCCGATGCAGGGGACACAGGTTTGTGCCCCGGTCCGGGAGGATCCCACATGCCGCGGAGCGGCTGGGCCCGTGAGCCATGGCTGCTGAGCCTGCGCGTCCGGAGCCTGTGCTCCACAACGGGAGAGGCCACAACAGTGAGAGGCCCATGTACCGCAAAAAAAAAAAAAAAAAAGTCATGTCCTGGATAGCCAATTGGGGGCACAATTGATGTTCTGGAATGTTTTTATTTTGTTGGGTTCTTGGGGAAAATTTTCCCAAAATAATATTCATAGTGGGATCAAGCAATGTTTTTCTTTAAAATAGCCCCATTGAGAGTCTGAATGGCCTACTGTAGATTATTTTGATTCTTCTCATCACTTTCCCTGTATTTTAATAGCATTTTGGCCATTTCTTGATAATTCATCTGAAACTATCCAAATATAGAATTTTGAAGATTCTTGAAGTGTACACCCTTTACCTTCTTTCTTTCATGATTTTCAACATTTTTATTGAAAGAAAAACAATCCCAACTTCATCTGTGGAAAAATCCCATTTTTAAAAAATCTGGGATTTTTTAGGTACTTCTTTACATCATCTCTGTTTTAGTAAGATATTTTTAAAGATCTTTATTTTAGACAAAAGATTAAAGAAAATGTTTTAGTGCTAATATTGTACTTTGTACAAGAAATAGAAATCAAATGTACTGGTTTGGTTAAAAAATTCTTTAAATTAAAATAGTATTACCAGAAATGATACTGAGTGGTGGTTTTGCCAGTGAGTAGTACCATTCATTTGGCTGCATCTCCCAGTGTCACTAGTGAAGGAAGTTGAAGCACTTTAACTAAAATCAGGGTTTGTACCCATCTTTTTATTTATGGAAGGCAACCCCTTTGTTGATCAGAAGCATGTTGTTTTTTCACACAAAGCCTACATCCCTGCTCTTACCTGAAGCCTTTCTTGATGATTCTGATCTGCACTGATCTCTGTTTCTAATTTCCTTTAGCTTCTAATGTGTATTTTACACACATGAGCACTCAAGTCTCACTTGTCTTGTGTTGTCTTATACCCTGAACTAGAAAGAACTCCTTGAGACTTATAGGAAGGTATACTTCTCTTCCTTCTTTTGTATTCCTCAGAGCACCTAGGTTAGTGTTCCTTTTGTAATAACCCTTCAAGAAATACTTTACTGACTTCTCAGGACACGAGGCCAATACCTCTCACTTAGTACCAAGACTAAGTGGTACTTGATTGTTCAGCTCCTTGACCCCATCATGCGCCGTGTGTTTCTGCCCCAAAGCTCCTGCTAAGTCGAAGGTGATGGCCCTCACAGATAGAGAAAAACAGTTCTTCATGTCAACATCTGGAGTGATAAGTATACCATTGGAAACCTGTGATTTTTACAAACACTTGTTTGATTACTGGGACTTGTGCTAGACTGAAAGTCAGGAAACCAGGTTCTGGTCCCAGCTCTGACACTGAACAGAATTACAGCTTTCAGAAAATCGTTTAACTTATGTGGATTTTGGCTATTTACTGTATAAAATGTGGGACTCTGACTAAGTGATCTCAAAAGTTCCTCTTTGCTGGAAAAGTCTGTTATTCTCTGAAAACATGTTTTCCAAGTACTTAATGCTTATTGCTGAAAGTAATGTTTCTTATACTGTTTCCAAAGTGTCTTGATTTTTGTTGCATAGCTAAAGAAGTTAAAAAGTTTAAATTTAGAAAAAAATTTAATGATCTGGGAGCAGGAATTGTAGCACCTGACCTGTATCTGGTGACAAAATACTCACTTTCAGATTCCCTAGGATATCCATAGGGTAGGGTCATAAGCCTCATTAAAGCTGCTTGTTCACTGTTTGCTACAGGGAATTCTAACATAATCCATTTATCAATCACAGTTACTTATAAGATGGAGTGTGAATTTGTGTTTGTAAGAATTTTGCATGGTATGTGCAGATAATATGGTTACCATTTAGAGAGAGTATTTCCTTTGTTGAATGTATATAGTCCTGGTAACATACCTCTGTATCTTATTATTTCCAGAGTAGCATTATATGGTCTTATCTTGATGATACCATAATATTGCTAGATGGTACAGGTGGCAAGGCTACTTTCAAATATTTTGATATCACATGTATAGGGTTATACTGTAGATTAAATAACATGGTGGTGTTTACAGTCACTTAAAGTGTACAGTAACATGCATGTTATTTTCTTTCTTCCTAGTGAGGTTCTGCTATATTTTTTCAGTTGAGTAAAAATACTTTGAAAATTGTTCCTATGATTTTAGTTGTTTGAACTTTTTTTTTTTGCAGTACGCGGGCCTCTCGCCGTTGTGGCCTCTCCCGTCGCGGAGCACAGGCTCCGGACGCGCAGGCTCAGCGGCCATGGCCCACGGGCTTAGTTGCTCCGCAGCATGTGGGATCTTCCCAGACCGGGGCACGAACCTGTGCCCCCTGCATTGGCAGGTGGACTCTCAACCACTGCGCCACCAGGGAAGCCCCTGTTTGAACTTTTAAAATTAATATTTTATGAGTTTTATATTAATAGAATTATTTTTTAAATATGCACTTTCACTGAAATTTTTATCTCAGTATAATTCTTTGTCATATGAATTTGTTGTTTTTGAGATTTAATAGGTTGTATGTATCTGGTATTCATAGATCAGTTCTACAAACTTACTGTTTGGGGATTCTTTCAGAATGATTTGTCAAATAAAAATAAAGTCAGCTCCAAATTTTATTTCCATCTAACATTCTATAATGTGTTAATACTACTATGTTTTACTATGCTCTAACTTGTTACTTTAAAATTGTTTAAGTAATCAAATGTATTTCTAGCTCTGTTATCTGATATTTAATAGTGTTCCTGTCGTTAAAATTTATTCTTAACATGCGTATATTAAGATGTCTGATTTTGAATCAGATTAGTTCCATATAAAAATTCTTATTTCAAAATACTATGCAAATGACAGCTATATGAATATGGACTACTGGAGTCATATTATTGGAGGGTCGTGTTGGGTGGAAAAATGCTGAAGAAAACATCATAATAATTATAATTTAGAAGCCATGGTCTCCATATTTAAAACTAATATTTTGTGAACCTTATTTCCCAATGCAGAGACTCTGAGAACCTGTTAAGTATATAATTTTGCCTTTAGGAAGACAGTTTTTTTAACCTTTTATTTAAAAATTTTCAAACAACAACAAATTTCAGTACTAAAAAAGAGGGAACTCTGTATCCTCATCACCTTGATTTAAAAATTAACATTTTGAAAATTTGTTTTATATATTTTTTTGGCTGAAATGTTTTGAAATAAATTATAGCTATCATGGCATTTTGCCTCTAAATACTTAAGTATGTATGCATTGCATATGTATGCAGTAAGGACAATTCACCGTATTATCACAATGCTTTTATCACACTTAACAAAATTAACAATCATTCCTTAATATCAGGTATAGTTTTATTTCTTCCACTTTCTTCTTTTTCCTAAAGTTCAAGAGAAAATGGGAATAGAGACATTTTTTATTCCATTTGTCCTTGAACTCTTTGTTTCTCTATCTCTTGCAGTAGGCTTCTCTGTGGCACAGCCTCCCTTTCTGTAAAGTGGATCATATGATCCACTTTTTCTAGATCATATGATCGCTTTGGTCCCTTTTAGTTCTCATAGCCTCTTACTTCCTGGATAGAACTGGTTGTTAGCTACAAATCTGACTTAGGAAAGTACTATCACAGAACCAAGTGAGCGTTTCTTTCAGTTAAATATCCATCAGGAGAGCAAGTTTGTAGTCTTGTAAATAGGAAAACAGGAATTATGTTTTATTCACTGATGTGCATCCAGCAGCTAGCACAAAGTATGGCATATAATAAGCACTCAGTAAATAAGTGATGGGTGAACAATGAGTAATTGAATAGGTTAATGCATAAATGAATTGATTAATTAGTCATTCAGTGTTCAGGAGTAACAGGTAAAGCCAACTAAGTAGAGCTGGATATAGTTTAACAAAGTACAGTAACTAAGCTATTCGTACATTTCTTAAATTCTTATTGGGAGAAGTCTAACCACTGTGTCAAGAGATCTTTACTACTTAATATAGCCATGAGGAGTGTTTTCTTATAGATGGAGCTCTGTCAGCATATTCACAAAGAGAAATGAGAACGAGGGCTGCTATGGGTTGAATTGTGTCCCTTCAAAGGATGTTAAAGTTGCAACCCTCCAGTACTGTGAATGTGATCTTATTGGGAAATAGGATCTTTGCAGGTGATCAAATTAAGATGAGGTCATTAGGGAGGGCCCCAATCCAATATGATTGGTGTTCTTATAAAAGGGGAAATTTGGACATAGAGACAGACATGCATAGAGGAAAGATGATTTGATGATAGGGAGAATGCCTTCTAGAAGCCAAGGAACACCTGAGACTACCAGAAGTTAGGAGAGAAGCATGAAACAGTTTATTTCTCACAGCCCTCAGAAGGAACCAACCCTGCCGACACCTTGATTTCAGACTTCTAGCCTCCAGAACTGTGAGACAATAAATTTCTATTGTTGAACCCATCCAGTCTGTGGTACGTTGTTATAGCAGCCATGGAGAATTAATACAGGGGCCTAACATAAATCTTTGAGTGGAGGTTGGGATAATAAATTTTCCAAATAATTTTTTTTTAACTTTAAACAATTTTTTTTTTTTTTTTTTTTTTTTTTTTTTTTGCGGTATGCGGGCCTCTCACTGTTGTGGCCTCCCCCGTTGCGGAGCACAGGCTCCGGACGCGCAGGCTCCAGATGCGCAGGCTCAGCGGCCATGGCTCACGGGCCCAGCCGCTCCGCGGCATATGGAATCCTCCCAGACCGGGGCACGAACCCGTATCCCCTGCATCGGCAGGCGGACTCTCAACCACTTGCCCCACCAGGGAGGCCCTGGAGGTTGGGATAATAAATTTTCCAAATAATTTTTTTTTAACTTTAAACAATTTTTATTACACAAAGGTTGTCACATAATTGGATATTGCTCTACTCTGTACACAATTATTCTTACTCTCCACAGAAAGGCTGCTTCTTAACTTCTCATCTGTTGATGGCAATCACTAAAATCCTGATTTTAACAGAATAGTAGTAAAAATGCCTCAGTGATTTAAGTTGAAAGCAGTACATTGGTGCATGGCTCTTATACTCATTTACCAGGAATGTACAAATGTCTTTATTCAAAAATACAAAATAAATTATCTGTAGGCATGGACAATGACAGCAGTAAACCATTCTGTGTTGTCAACTGAAACCAGTAACTGATGGTTATAGTGATTTTCTTAAACATCAGCCAGCCTTTTCTTCAGTCATCTCCTTCAACTGACCTCTCAAAGTTATTGGTGAGGAACGCTGCCTCGAGCATCCTCTCGCAGCTCATTAATGATGGTAAAGCCCTATTCTAGGAATTAGAACATGCCACCTCCCATCCCACCTCCCATCCCACCTCCCATACCACCCATTCCACGCATTCCAGGATCTTTCTCTTCTTTAGGAATTTCTGTGACTACAACTTCTGCTGTAGTTAACAGAGAGGCCACTCCAGCAGCATCCAGTAATGCAGTTCTTACAACCTTAGTTGGATCAATGATTCCTTTTTCCACCATATTCACAAAATCTCCAAGCATAGCATCATAACCAACTTCTGAAGAACTTTGCAAAATTTTCTCAACTATCAGTGATCCTTCGACACCTGCATTCTTAGCAATGGTCATTGCAGGAATTTTGAGTGTTTTTTTAATAATTTCTATACCAATTTCTTGATCTTCATTAGCTGGAGTTATTGAATCCAAGTCTGGAAGGCACCGAAGTAGGGCACAGCCCCCTTCCAAAACAATGCCTTCTTCAACAGCAGCTCATGTAGCATTAAGGGCATCTGTAACTCTGTCTTTCTTTTCATTCACTTCAACATCACTTGTCCCACCAACCTTTAGCACAGCAACACCATCTGAGAGTTTTGCCAGACGTTCATTCAATTTTTCCTTTTCATATTCACTAGTTGTAATATCTAACTGCTTGATGATTTCTTGAATACGCTTTTCAATTTGAGCCTTATCACTTTTTCCTTTCAAGAGCATGGCATCATCTTTGGTCACAATGACCTCTCCAACTTTTCCTAAGTCATGAGGCTGAACATCTTCAAGATTTAGAGTTAGTCCTTCTTCTCCAAATACTGCACCACCAGTAGCAATAGCCATGTCTTTAAGTTGGTTCTTTCTGTTGTCACCAAAACCTGGAGCTTTGACTGCTACAACCTGAAGACCAACTTTCAGCCTATTCAAAACGAGTGTACTTAGAGCTTCTCCATCGACATCTTCAGCAATTATGACCAAGGGCTTACGGTGAGCATTGGCAATTTTAAGAGCAGGAACAATGGACTGGACACTAGAAATTTTCTTTTCACTTAACAGAACATAGGCATCTTGGAATTCACATTTCTGACCTTTTGATATATTAATAAAGTATGGAGAGATATACCCTCTATCAAACTTCATGCCTTCAATAATTTCTAATTCATCATTCAGTGTTTTTCCATCCTTTACTGTGATAATGCCCTTTCTTCTAACCTTTTTCATCGCATCAGAAATAATGTTGCCGCTTTGCCTCCATTTGCAGAAATCGTAGCAACCTGGGCGATCTCTTCCGGGGTTGTCACAGGTTTAGACTGCTTCTTAAGTTCAGCAATTATAGCATCAACAGCTAACATCACACCTCTCCTGATTTCCACTGGATTAGCACCTTTGCTAATCTTCTCGAAGCCTTCCTTGGCAATGGAACGTGCCAGTACAGTAGCAGTAGTGGTGCCATCCCCAGCCTCTTCGTTTGTGTTATTGGCAACATCTTGAACGAGTTTCGCACCAATATTTTTATATTTATCTTTTAAGTCAATGGACTTTGCAACAGTCACACCGTCTTTTGTCACTTTGGGACTTCCCCAACCCTGTTCAGTAATCACCGTCCTTCCCTTTGGCCCCATAGTAATGGCTACAGCATCAGCTAAAAGGTCTACACCTTGAAGCATTAAGGCTCGGGCATCTGCACAAAATCTTACATCTTTGGCATAAGCCCGAGTGAGATGAGGAGCCAGTGCCCTGGACACTGGCCTAATCTGGCGAAGGACTGTGGGCAATCGAAGCATTTCTGGGGCAGCGGCACGGTTAGTGAGCAATGAGACAGGCTGTCGGCGGCGAGTCCCAAATAATTTTAATGAAAAGCTCAAGATAATGTTCTGTTCCACGTAAGCTGTTAACACCTTGGCATGAATATCAGTGTATTTTGGCCATATATGAGCTTTGGATACAAGGATAAGGAAAGAAAAAGGAAAGGGGTAAAAATAAGAACAGAAAGCCCTTTTATTTTGCCTAGGGCCCCTCCAGGCAAATTGGTCAAATTGGTCAAATTGGTCAGTATGTCTCACAAGATTTGTTCTTACACATAGCATCTCCAAGCAGTTAGTTCCTGAACAGTCTGCTTGTTTATTCTGGAGCTAAATGTCCTTGTTCTGAATCAGAAGATACAAAAAGAGGGGTGTTTACCTTCTCCTAATCCCAGGCAAAAAGTTGGTTAGAAGAAGCTTGAGACTCTTTGCATAACTTTGTATTATGTTGGCGATTCAGTGTAGAATCGTGAAGGGTGTGAGCTCTGGAATCAGACTCCTCGGGTTTGAGTTCTGGCTTTATCTCTTCTTAGTTCTTATTCTTAGCCACAGTATTTTACCTCTCTGTGCTTCAATTTCTCCCTCTAAAAATAAGGATAATATTACCTCACTCAAAGAGGGATTGTAAGGATCAGATGATTTAGACATGTGAAAGACTTAGACCAATATCAGGCACATAGTAAGCCCTCAGTAAGTAAGAGCTAGAAAAACATTTTTTAAAGCTATTTTTTAAGCTTATGACAAAAGAACCCCTTATCTTATTTTTGCTCCCCCAGAATTGTTTAGATTTATGAAAAAGGACATTTGATGTTCTGGTTAGATGTTAAGAAAATGGTAATGAATTGATTTAATAAGTGTAGTTCTCCCAGGCGGGTAGTTTGATGATAGGTGTCCCTTAAAAGTTGTAAGGAACAGAATGTTCAGGGTCTGTTTTCTATAAAAGGGAAAAAGAATTCACATTTTAGGAATGTATATGTTGTGTAAGTATAGGATGGTCCGTTTAACGAATCACCTATCCCCAAGAATATAGTTCCCAAGAGAGTTAATGCTATTGAAAAATTAGTGTCCGTTCATAATCAATACATGTTTGTTGATGCCTACTGGGTCCCACTTGTCATATTATTTAAATTTCTGAAGACCAGATGTATACATGACCAAACAATTGTTTATGACCAAAATATTTGAGCATCCTAATTCACAAAGGGCTATATATGTTGTTGTTTTTTCCAGTTAATATGGGAAGTGGCATTTCTGAATTCTGAGTCAACTCACTGAGCTGTATAAATTGGTTGGATTAAGAGGTATGCCTGTTGTGGGACTGTTAAAAAACTATGGACCCCCAAGGGGATGTGCATGTAAGAATGGCATGATTGCTGGCAACCTCAACACTGTCTTTGAAATCAGTAGAATTTGTAGTTAATGTAGAGCAAGGAGATGCTTTTGAATGTTAGATAGCTGTGTGTTATGTAGACACAGCTTACATGTAGTGAAACTTTTTATAATGTATCTGACAGTCAAATTATATCAGCTAACATTTTGTATCTGCTGTTAACAGATAGACCAAGCTCTGATAATGCTTACCAGCATATTGCAAAGTCTTAAGCTCAGATTTGATTTAGGCAAAGAGGAAGCCTGTGAATTGGATGCAATTCAGATTATCCTCTTCCATTGCCTATTTATTTTGTTAAAGGACAGACACAAGTGAAGCGGTTTCATATCATCTTGGAAATGAGAAAGAGAAGGTATTGTAGGTTTCTTTATATAATCTTTGAGAACTTGTGTCAAAAGGAAAAATTGGAAATTGACTGTAATTGGAAAAGTTTTGTTTTGTAGGTGAAGGTATTTTTAGTAAAGAAGCAATTGCTAGCCTATGTATTATTGAGGGAATTTCCCCCCAAAGCCTGGAAAGAATAGTAAGTCACAGCCCAGCTGTCTTGGATTAAATAGGCTTTCACATAGGTTGAAATAGAAGGGCAGGTCATAGGGTCAAAATGCTAGTATCATTAAGAATACTGCTAAATATAACTCAGTATTTTGTTATGAATGCTTGAATTTATGGCGCCATTTAAGAGAGTCATAGACTTGGGTCTGATGGAGCAGTAGATGGAGTGAAGAGATAGTGATATGGCACAGCTTTCTGCTTTTTCTTCATATGATGACTTCATGGATGTGTCTTTAAATCTCTCACTCTCAATGAGTATTAAATATAAAGGGGAAAAAGGGTAAAATTCCAGTAGGTAGTTGTGAGATCTAGGAGGAAAAAAAAAACCCAACATATAAAGCACATGTAAAACAATATATAAGATCAAACTGTATTTTTGAAAAATACATCTTCATGTTTATTCTAATAAACATCCTGTTTGAAAAGTAACCTGGCAGCTTTTAAAAGTCATATTCTTTTGTCTAGGCTGACTAGTGATAATGCACATGTGTCATCTGCGGCATTGTGTTACTGGCAAAAAGAAGGTAGGGAAGTTGAGGAGAAACAAAAAAAGTACTGTATAATAAAAGAATAAAAAGCACACATTTATATCAAAATGTAGTAGCAGCCATGAGGCTACATATAGGTTTGTAGTAGATATGAATGACTTTGTGAACATAAACATGCTGCTTATTCATTCCATGCTTCATTCCCCTTTTGGCATGTAGTGGTTTCCATTAGTCAGTAAGCATTTAGTTTATTGTGAAGATTTTCACATTATAGTATCTTGTTGAAAGAATAGGAAAATATTATGTGCTATTCAAATAAGATAAATGCTGGCCCTTTTTTAATAAAAGCTTTTAAAGTTGCTGAATAAGTCTGTATATTTTTCCTAGAGTTTTGAAAGTGTTTTCTAAATTGCCACTAAACAAAGTCACGAATAGTGACTATCTCCCTCCATTGTATAATTTCCATCAGTCTCTGATGAGAGTTTAAGACACATTTCTTGCTACAACAGGGTGTGCTAATTAAAAGGGTTTAATTGTTTAAAATAGTCTAAATTATGATAAGGTGATTAGATTTTACAACAGGAAAATTTTAAGTTCTTGAAAAGTGAATCACATCTTGGGGTGTATGTGCATCTCTTCTCTAATGTGAATCTGCAAAGTGGCGGTAAAGGAGTAATGTGATTTAGTGGGTGGTCGCGTCTCAGTGGGCAATGAGATCTGTCCAGATTAGCATCTTTTTTCTCTTCCAGCTCCATAATCTCTTGCAGCCCTTCTCCAGCTCACATTTTCCTGTCCAGCATATCAAGTGTTGAGAAATGCTTCCATGTGAGCCATTCTGGCTGTTTGATACTTAGTTCCTGGTTGATTGAGGAACAGGAAGGCAGCAGATTTGACTCTTGATGGGAAGGAGGTCCTTTATTTTTTCCATCAACTATGAGTCTGTCACTCAGTTCTGCATAAATTGAGAGAACCAGGAACTGGTTGGATTAGGGTGTTAGCCAAAAATGAGTAAATCATTTTCTTTCCAAATCTTCTCTGCTTCCTCCTATTCTCTTTTTGTCTATTCATTGAATCCTCATATACCCAGCTAGCCACATTGTTTTCAGTTACCTTTGACTCTATCTCTCAACCCTCTTATGGCTCTGTTCTTTGTCTCCCTTCTTCGTTCACCAGTGCCCTAGTCCAGCCTCCCACTGTCTCTTGCCTGGACTAATGTCATATTCTCCTAAATGGACTCTCTGCTTTCATTTCCCCATTATGATGCTGCCAGTGCTGATAATATTATTCCTTGCCAAAAACCTTTGGTGACTTCTTTTTGCATACAAAAATTGTGTCCCAGCTTCTTAGCATGGTTTTCAAAGCTTCCTGTAAACTCATGCTAACCAGTTTTTTTTCCAGCTTGTGTTGTGTTTCCAATAACCTCTTCACTCCCAGCACACACTGACCCAGCCCTGGTTTTCCTTGTTTTATCTCTTCTTCCCTATCTCCATTTGTGGAAATCTTAGATATTTTTCAAGGCCCCAATCAATGTCATTTTGTTCTTTGAGTTCCCCAATTAAGAAGTAACCTCCCCCTACTCTAAAATATTATTACATTTAAATCTGTTATACTTTTGTTGGAGTAGATGTTACCTCTAGATGTGCTTGTGTCATCTCTCCTTCCTCTGTGTGGGACGTATGGAAAAATCTGTCTTCTGGTTAGGCTGATTTAGGTTTGGATCTCAGCCTTGCCAATTACTATAAGTTTAGTTGTTTTGCACAGAGCACCTAAACTCACTCATTGTGTTTTCTCATCCTCAAGGTATCTTAAAATAACTTGCTCTTAGTGTCATGAGGGTTAAATAATTTGACTTCTGTAAAGCACATAATGCCTTCGCATAGCAAGTATTCAATAATACGCATTCATTTTTGTTTTTCTTTCCTTTTTAGAATGTATGATTCTTGATATTTTATCATGCTTGGTGTCTATTGAAAGGAATTTACTTCTATTTGTCCAATTATTACCATCAAGTCAAATCAGTGAAATTTTATTTAAGCCTACTATGCAGAAGACCTCAGAGTAGGTGCTGTCATGGATACAAAAATGTATATATCATTATCCTGGCCCCTTGTCCCATAGGATTTTACAGCCTATAAATGTGGATCCAAGGCATAAATAAAAGCTAAATACTTTGTACATTTTTAAAAGGTAAATCCATCTGAACACAAATGAAAACCCAATGAATTGCCTTGAGGTTAAAAGGATCTACATACCAGAATAGAATTCAGGTATGAGTGGTGGATCTCGGAAGTGTGAGATGTGAATCCAGGAGGTGTGGTAGGAGGTGGAGAAGAGCACTTGGGGTATCCGTGCTGAATTGAAGACAGAGGCCCTTCCAGTGCAGGTCACTGCAAAGACGAGTTCTCACAGGGGGCTCTTTAACCATTCCTTTCACCCATCCATTTGGAAAAACAAAGTGATGTAAGACCTTACAAGCATCAGAAAGCAAGGAGAGGGAGGTAAAGGTTTAATTAAATGCATAACTTGAGAATGTGGCATATATCGTTGCAAATCTGGCTAGGTAAAATAGGAAGTTGATTTTTGAGGCAGATCTGTTTGGTATAGGAAAGTTGTGATTTTCATGGTCATCAAAGGCTAATTTGTTTTTCATCTTTATTAGTTTAGTGCTTCAAATTAAGGCTATGATTTACTGACTACCTGTGTCAAATTTGTTTTTCAGAGAGGCAGATGCTGAGACAGCATTAGGAGTGCAAGGGCTTTATTGAGGGAAGGGAGTATAGTACCTATATAATAGAAAGATAAAAGGAGAGGAAACAGGTTTGGACAAGGAAAGCTTTCAGAGTAGGATGTTGCAATGACACCTGTGAAAGGAAAGGAGACGAGAAGGATTGGGCAGGGAGAGCTCAGACTATGATACAGTTCTGAGAAAGTCTCAGCCAACCCATTAGGGAGCACCAGAGCAAAAGGATTCCATTAGGAGAGTCTCCAATTGGGTAGAAATAGCCACACAGCATTCCCACCATGATCATTCTTTAGTAGGAACTGCCTGGGAAGAGTGTCACCTTGGCTCACATGCTGTGGTGGTTCCTAATGGCCCTGCCTCTGGAAGTTGTCAGATTATTGCCCTTCTCACAGGTGAAAGGCCATTTCTTTCTTGATGGGATTGTACCTCAGTGGCTATTACACTACCTTTTCAATAATGAAGTATTAAAATTGAAAGTCCTTGAAAGCATTAGTGAAGATTAGATGTTTTTTGAGGGGGAGGGGACAGCTGAGAAATTCACTAAAACAATAAAATTTTTTGTAGAAGCTGAATTTAGTGACTGACTGTTGGATGACTTGCATTATTTGGGTGTATCACATTATTTTTCATCTGTTAAATGTGTATAATGACATATCTCCCCTACCTGCCTCACAAAGTTGTAAAAAACCAAACAAAACTAAACCATAGTACATATCTAAGGAGGGATGAGAGAAAAATGAGAGTAGCATGTGGAAATGTGAGAGGCAGTACAGTATGATCGAAACATCTATGATTAAAGTAAAGAGAAGTGGTCAAGGCTGTTCTTCTATTCATGGAGAAAGGAAATGGTTACTAAATTCAGAAAAGTTGCATAAGAAGAAAATCATTTAAAATGCATTAGGGATCTAGATATTTAAATTTTCCTAGGTCTAGTCTTATTATAATACAAATAATAACCCCCTACCTGATCTTGATGATCTTGAGATTCCTACTATAGGCTTGTCTAGAACTAGGGTTATTATATGTATTTATCCTTAAAGTGAAAAATATTAATGAGTTGTTATTTTTTATTTCATAGAAAAAAGGTGATAATATAAAAAAAGTTAACTGAAACTAAGTCTTAGCTCAAGGACATACAAAAAATAGGACCGAGACTGCAAACCCTACTGTAGATTGGGTTTTCTGCTTAAACTTATTTTTGACTCCAACAAAATTTCAGAAATGGACAGAACCACAAATTCTATACTGTATTAAAAAAAAATAGACAACACCAACAGTGAAAAGTCTAATATCAAGAACAAGACAAATATGCCCACTCTCGCCATTTTTATTCAATATAGTACTGGAAGTCCTAGCCAGAGTAATTAGGCAAGAAAAAGAGATAAAAGACATCTAACTTAGAAAGGAAGAAGTAAAATGGTCTCTGTCAATGACATTATATTATATAGAGAAAACCCTGAAGACTACACCAAAAAATTGTTTGAATAAATGAATTCAGTAAAGTTGCAGGATACAAAATCAATTGACAAAAATCAGTTGCATTTCTATACCCTAACAACGAGCTATTGGAAAGAGAAATTAAAACAATTCCATTTACAATAGCATCAAAAAGAATAAAATATTTAGCAATAAATTTAGCCAAGAACATGAAAGATCTGTACATTAAACTCCATAAAACATTGATGAAAGAAGTTCAAGAAGACACAAATAAATGGCAAGATACCCCATGCTCATGGATTAGAAGAATATTGTTAAACTGTCCATACTACCCAAAGCAATCTAAAGATTCAGTTCAGTCCCTTTCAAATTCCAATGGCATTTTTCACAGAAATAGAAAAACTATCCAAAAATTTCTGTGAACCATAAAGGGCCCCAAGTAGCCAAAGCAATCCTGCAAAGAACAAAACCACCAGAGGCATCACACTTTTTGATTTCAAACTATATTACAAAGCTATAGTAATCAAAACAGTATGTTACTGACATAAAAAAAGACACAGACCAATTGAGCAGATTAGAGACCCTGGAAATAAACACATGCATATATGGTCAATTTTTGACAAAGGAGCCAAGAATATACATGGGGCAGGGTTAGTCTCTTAAATAAATGGTGTTGGGAAAACTGGACATCCACATGGCAAAGAATAAAATTGGACACCCCTTTGTCTTACACCTTACACAAAAATTAACTAAAAATGGATTAAAGCCTTGAACATAAAGCTTGAAACCATAAAGCTCTTAGAAGGAAACATAGGCAGTATGCTTTTTGACATTGGTCTTAGCAATGTCTTTCTACATATGTCTTGTCAGGCAAGGGGAACAAAGCAAAAATAAACAAATGGGATGACATCAAACTTAAAAGCTTCTGCACAGCAAGGAAACCATCAACAAGATGAAAAGACAACCTACTGAATGGGATAAGATATTTGCAAATTATATATTTGATAAAGGGTTAATATCCAAAATATATAAAGAAGTCATACTACCCAATTAGCAAAACAAAATAAGACAATTTAAAAAAAATGGGCAGAGGACCTGAACATTTTTCCAAAGAAGAGATCCAAATGGCTGACAGATACATTAAAAGGTGTTCAACATCACTAATTATAAAGGAAATGCAAATCAAAACCATAATGAGATATCAACTCACACCTGTGAGCAAGGCTATTATCAAAAAGACAAAAAATAATAATTGCTGTGAGATTGTGGAGAAAAGGGAACCTTTGTTTACTGTTGGTGGAAATGTAAACTGGTACAGCTACTGTGGAAAACAATATGG